>NC_056733.1:625585312-625810064 GCF_019279795.1 Protopterus annectens
TTTTCTTTCTAATCTCTTCTGCTCTGCGTAGATAGAAACACAATTTTCTACCAACATCCAGTAAATGCAGCAAATATATTCCCCTTTATTTGAAAATTTTGGAAAGAATACTGGGAAGTTAATGGATTGGCTGATGTTGGATTCTGACACTACCGTAAGAAGGAAGGAAGCATTGGTATGTAATGTTATGAAAAATCATATATGGAAGCTTACAAGATCATGCTTGAAGTTCTTAAGTTCTTCAAACAGATCTAATTGCAACTAAAAAGATAGTTTCTCAGGTCAAAAACTTACGATCACATTTAGCTGCTGGTTCAAAGAGAGAATGATTTGAAACTTGCAGTACCAAATTTAAATCCCATGGTGGCATGGGGTCTTTATAAAGGAGTCTTAAAAGAAAAGTACCTCTCAAAAAAGCATTGCACAATTTAGTGGAAGCCAGTGAAGAATTTTGAGATCCCAGATGAAAGTTAGAGATTACTGCGAGCTGGACTTTAATACTTGATGAACTAGCACCTTCATTAAATAAAATCACTAAAAATTCTATAACAGATTGAATTGGAGCTGAGTAGCAGTCTTTCTGATTTTGCTGTGCCCAACAAAGGAACCCTTTCCCTTTACTCCTGTAGAGTTTCCTAGTAGAAGATTTATGGGAAGATAAAAGTATGAAACGGACGGGGAAAGACACCATTATTTGTCTGGCTATTAAAGGAATTGGAAAAATCAAGCAGTTAGTTTGAGATTTGAGATATCTGGGAGAACAACGCCTGTCGGGTGAGACAGGAGGTTTGGAATTGGATCCAGAATCCAAGCTGGATGTAGTAGATGAGGCCAAAGGAAGGGAACAAAATCTGTTGATGCCAGTAAAGTGCAATGAGGATGACCTTGCCCTTCAACTGTGCTGCTTTTTGAAGGAATTAGGGGAATTTTAAGATAAGCATACAGAAGACTGAGGGTCCAATTATGAAGTACAGCATCCCTCAACGATTCCCCTGGTGGGGGGATCAAGGCAAAGAAAGTGCTGCACTTGTCATTTAGGGCAGATGCAAAAAGATCACAGCAAGGCTGGCCCCACTGACTGAAAGTCATTTCCATCACTTTTTTGTTGAAAGAGTACTTGTGAGGTGGCAAGACAGACCTGCTAAGCTTGTCTGCAATCAGGTTGGATTTTCCCAGAATATGCACTGCTATTAGAAAGGGGTTGGAAATATTGTCCATTGCGACACTCGGAGGGCTTCTTGACACAGGGGATAAGATCCTTGTTTGTTGATGTACTAAACTACTGACGTGTTGTCTGTCTGGACTGCAATTGCCCCGATAGGGAGAGCGTCTTGGAATGCCTGAAACACCAAAAGCACCACTGTCATCTCCAAAACATTAATATGCAAGCTGGCCTCTTCAGTGGACCAAGTGCCTTGGACTGTTTTCCCAAGGAAATGCCCCCCCCCCACCAAATCTGGGAAGTGTCCATGGTCACTATGGCCTTGGGCTGAGGGAGGATGTAAGGACAACCTTGTAACACCTGTTGCAACTGTATCCACCAGCAAAGATATAGTTTGCATACCTAAGTTATTCTTACCTTCTCTGACACGGGTTGAGAAAGTATTTGTGCTGCTAGCATATCTTGCTAAAGGCAGTAAAATTACTGCCACTGACATTGATCCCAGGACTTGCAGAATCAATCAGGCTGAAATTCTGATAATGCAAATTATTTTCCTGACCTGCATCCTTATCATTTGCACTTTGAATAGTGGAAGAGTAGCTACCATATGTTGAACACTGTTTCTATGAATTCTAATGTCTGGACTGGTTGTAAATGAGACTTGTTGTAATTTATGATTATTCCTAGATGTGAATAAGTTTGTAGCACCTGATCTCGTGCTTCTATCAGTCGATGACTGGTTGGGGCAGTACGGAGCCAGTCATCTAAATATGAAAACATCCGGAATCATTGCAGTCTCAAGTGAGCTGCTACCACTGCCATGCATTTGGTGAACACCATGTAGGTTGTGGTGAGGCCAAAGGGCAGTGCTCTGAACTGACATTGACTCATCTTTATGTGATAGTACGCATCCTAAAAATCTATCGAGCACATCCAATTGTCCTTACCCAGAAAGGGCAGAATGGACTAAACTGTGACCATCAGGAACTTTGTGTGCTTAACTGACTTGTTCAATACACTGAGATCCAAAATTGCTTTCCAGTCCCCTGTTTTCTTTGCCACTAAAGAGTATTGAGTAAATTCCGGATTATATTTGTTCTGGAGGGACCTCTTGGATGACTTTTTTCTAGCAGCTTTTGAATTTCTAGAACTACTGCTTTCCTCAAGTTGGGTGGAACATCAGGAAATTTTCCAGACAATGGAGGCGGTAAGGAAAATGGAATTATATAACCTGGAAATAATTTGCTGCACCCAACTGTCTTTTGTTATATCTAGCCAGACTTTCTGGTGCAGAGATAAGTGACCCTTGACTGCCTCAAGAGGTAGGCAATTGGGCCTCCATTCAGGAATGCTGAAAGGTTTTGTTGGCTAAAGAATCTCTCGACCCCCGGTTTTGCGGGGCTCCTCTGCCACAGGGGCATCACCTTCTATTACAGCTCCACCCATTGCCTCTGGGGAAACTTATCTCCACGTGTGTCCTGGAAAGGACCCTGGGATTTTCTGAACCACATTTTCTGACCTCCCTTTTGATTCCTGGAAGAAGTCCTCTGAGGGACTGGAGAATGTGTCCTTCACTGTGAGGCCAAAGAAGTGCCATCAAAAGGAGCACTGACAAATGAAGATGTAATGGGCTCTGCAAAATCACACAGGCACATCCAAGCATGCCTCCAGATGGAAATACCTGAACCTGCAATCCTTAAAGCACCTACTGCAGTGTGCGAGATAAACCTGTTGGGTGGATTAGATATAGCTTTTAGGGTTCCCAATTGAGAGACTACTGAAGATTGAGACTTAGCAGTTTTGGTGCCAAAAAGAGATTCTAACAGCTCTTTAATCAAATCTCTTTGAAGCTTTGTAAAATGTGCCAAAATAGAGTGCAAAAGTTGAAGCATAAACACTTCCCAAGTCTATCGACCTAGAGTCTTTATTAGGAGGATGGACAGTGGAACTCTGTTCTGTGGGTTCCTTTTTTGCAGCTGCCTCTACGACTATGGCATCTACTATCACTACTTTACCCCAAAATTCCCTACCTCCTGCTGGTGGAGCCAGAATACGGTTGAGTCTCTTGGGGATTGGCTCAACCATATCCGGTTCCCTCCACACTTGCTTAGATATCAAATCAATGAGCTCATCGGCAGGCAGAATAACCCAGGAGGAAAAGGCTTCCAGAAATACTGATTCCTCCAGAGAAGGGTCTTGGGAAGACCAGCCACCCTTCTGCTTAAGGATCTCAAGAATGTCTCCAAATGAGACGTCATCAGGTGGTGTTTTTGGAGCCCTCTCTCCTGAATTGAAATCCGTATTCTCAGTGACGGACTCTTAACGAGAGTCCAAGTGCATCCTTTTGCACTTGCTCTTTCTGAGGACTTTCTCGATGGGGGTGGCCCAGTGAAGTATCCGAAGAAATTAGGATACCCTGCTGGGTAGTCTGGAAGCTTTGAGCTGGCTGTCCCTGTCGGGCAGAATGTTAAAGGTCATGGTGCTAGTCACTTGAGAAGTAGAAGGTGGATCAGAGTGGGTAGAACCCATCTGACCTGCTGGAGAAGAGGACACTCTCTTAACAAACTCAAAGGCAGATTGTTCCGGGGAGAAGAAAGACAATGGAGCTGAGAAATTAAGTTTCTGGCTCACCACCTACTTCCACCCAGAGAACAATCCACCCGAGGCAGAAGTTGGAGTGCAGCTGTCCAGTGCAGAGGCTCCAAGAGGAAGAGAGAGCTCTGAAAACCTCAGAGTTGACTTCAATTTCATGGATCTGAGAGGGATGCTTCGGCTTGAGTCATCCTGCTCCAGTGATACTGGAGCTAGTACACTCAGAGCAGTATTCAGATCCGAAGACAGTGCTTTCCTTGGATCTGAACCAGATAGACCTGGAATGCTCAGGTTTGAAGACTCAAACAACAGGTTGGAGTAGAGAAGGAGCTGTAATGGGTGGAGTAGTAGATTGGACTTCCTGACCTGAAGGGGTAGGAACCATGAGAACTCCCATCTGAATTTGCTCTGTGAAGAATTTCCTCATCATCCTCTCACATCTGCTTCCGTGAGACTTCTGGAGGAATGAGAAGATTCTAGGGACGGCAATTTGGACAGCTTCTCTAAAAAGGAAGCTGGCACGCTGGATGAATAAGTTGTTCTTGGTAAAGGTTTCGGATCTGAGGGTCTAAGATCCAGAACAGGCTTGATCAGATCTGATGAGGGCTGGATCTTAAGTAATTTCAGATACAAATTTTCTTTCTCCTTTTTAGGTTCTGAGGAAGAAGAGGCTGGAGACTCAGAAGGTCTAGACCTTTTTAAAAGGTCTCTAGATTTGTGTTTGGGGGATTGAACCCCAGTAAAGGCTTCAGAGAAGGAAGCTGGCAGCAAGCTTTTTCAAAGCAATTTATTCTTCCTATCTGCTAGTGTTGGGGTGTTGAACACATGACAGATACTGCAATCCTGCTGTAAATGATATGGGCCCAAACAATATACCCAAATATTGTGGGTACCAGAAGGCAACTTGTACCCACACTTATCACACTTTTTAAATCCTGTAGGACCTTTTTCAGACATTTTGAAAGAAAAAATTATCGTAATAAGAGAAGCAGTAAACTAAACTTTTTTTTTTTACCAGAAAGAGGAGAAAAAGGTAAATACCAACAATAGCATTGAAGAACTACAATAATCTTGTAGATAGGGGAAAAATACCAACTATGGTAATGAAAGAAGTATACACCAAATGTAAAAGGGCATAGGGAAGGAAAGTTAGGTGTACCAATGATGGTAGGAAAGCTTACACTCAAAAGTGTATGATAAAGGACAGTAGAACCGACTTAAAAATAAAATTACAGATTAAAGATTAAAAGAAATAGTTATGTATAAGGATTTTTAGATAAGAAATATCAAAAAAGGACTATTACATACTTGAGAGATGAAGGTGACCATGTCTAGACACAAAAGTGGTAAACAAGAGCTGAGAGATGTTAGGGGTTAAAATAGAAAAGTACACACCACAAATAAAGGTCAACCCACACAGTGAAAAGTCCAAAATAAAGCAGAATAAGACCACCAAGGTTGCGGTTCCACTATTTATTAAACTTTTACAGACCATACAAAAAAAGAAGTTATGTACTCACCATAACATTCCATCTGAGTAGTTGGACTTCATTTGTCATCAACCTGTGGGATGTCGGATCCGGATCGGATCCAAGATGGCAGCTTCACCAGCATCTGATCCAAGCTCCAAGGTCCACCCCTTACCCATAATACCCCTCTATCTCCTTCCTTCTCTCAGATTGAGTTTGCTATACCCTTCACAGGAACCCGATCCAAAAAACCTTCACTAACAAAGATAAACAAGAGTGCTGCAAGGCGCTCTCTCCTGCCTGCCAATGTAGAAAACATAATGAGAAGGTCAGTGGGAAGCAGTGGGGGGACAGTTGATGGCAAATGAAGTCCAACAGCTCAGTTGGAACGTTATGTTGAGTACATAACTTCTTTATCTGAAGTAGTTGACTTCATTTGATCATCAACTTGTGGGACAGAGTCCCCAGCTACCAAAACCTTGGATGTCTCTTATGGAAGGATATTTTGGAGCACCGTGAAGCCAAAGGATGCTCTCCCTCTGGAAACCATGTCCAATTTATAATGAGAAGAGGACCAAGTAGCCGCCAAATAAATATCATGTAAAGACACTCTAGACCAAAAGGCAGCTGACGTAGCCATGGACCTGGTAGAATGAGAATTTATCCTACCCGGAAGGGACACACCCTTGTCTTTATAAACCTGAAGGATGCAAAGGGAAATCCATATAGCAATAGTTACCTTAGAAACTGGTTTGCTCAGAAAGGGTGTAGCAAAGGATACAAACAACTGATCAGACTTGCGAAAGGCTTTAGTCCTGTGCAAATAGAAACATAGTTGTCTATGCACGTCTAATAAATGCAATTTATATTCACCCTTGTTCTGAAATTTTGGAAAGAAAACAGGTAAATTGATTGATTATTTGCTTCAGAGGTCACTTTAGGCAGAAAAGATGGATTAGTACAAAGTGAAACCCTATCTTTATGAAAAATCATATATATGGAGGTTTGACAGACAATGCCTGGAGTTCTGACACTCTCCTAGCTGAGGTAATAGTCACTAGAAAAGCTCTCTTTCAAGATAAAACGTTCAAGTCCACAGAAGCAGCAGGCTCAAATGGTGAAGCAACCAAAGCTTGTACAACTAGGGTAAGGTCCCAAGGAGGGGTAGGATCTTTATCCGGGGGTCTTAAAAGAAAGGTACCTTTAATAGAGGTTTTGCAAAGTCTGGAGGAAGCTAAAGAAGTCATGTTCTTACCTACATGGAAACTGGAAATGGCAGCCAGTTGAACGTTTACTGTGGATGAGCTGGCACCATGCTGAAAAATGTATGCCAAGAACTCAAAGACTGCTGGAACAGGAGCTGTGAAAGGGTTCAAATCCCTCCGAAAAGCCTAGATAGAAAAATACTTCCATTTGCTTCAGTATATTTTCCTGGTAAATGATTTATGAGCTGCCACCAGAATAGTCTTGACCGGGAGTCCTAGCAATCAAGGGAACTGCAGCAGCCAAGCAGTGAGCTTCAGACTGCCCAGGTCTGGATGAGGGACCCTCGAAGGGTGCGAAATGAGATCAGGTATCGGATCCACGATCCAAGGAGGAACCATCAGATGAGACCAAAGAAAAGGAAACCAGTCTTGGCGAGGCCAGAATAGAGCAATGAGGATGACTCTGCTCCACAAATGGCAGACCTTCTGGAGAAATTCTTTCATGAAAGGTAAAGGGGGATAAGCATAAAGAAGACCGGGAGGCCAAGCATGGACCACAGCATCCCAGGGGTGGGGGTTCAGAGTGAATAACTCACTGCACTTTGCGTTGGAAGGAGATGCGAAGAGATTACAGCAAGGCCGACCCCACTCGAGGAAGATCTGCTCCACTACAGAAGAATTCAGAGACAACTCATAAGGCATCAGGATAGCTCTGCTCAATGTGTCCGCCAGTATGTTGGATCGACCTGGAATATGCATTGCTACCAGAAAATGGTTGGTGATTGCCCATTCCCACACTCTCATGGCCTCGCGAGAAAGGGGATAAGATCTGGTTCCCCTTGTTTGTTGATGTACCAGACCACTGACATGTCAGTCTGAATTACAGAGAAAGGAAGGCATGAAGGGCCTTGTAATGCTAACAAGACCACCCTCATCTCTAGAACATTGATATGCAATTTGGTCTCGATCATGGACCACGTGCCTTGGACTGTCCTGCTCGAGCAATGCTCCCCCCACCCTAATTGGGAGGCGTCCGTGGTCATCGTGGCTTGGGGAGGGGCTGCTATAAAAGTTTGTCTCTCGATTAGATGCGAGGAGTGCATCCACCAGAGGAGGGACTGCCTGCAAGCGTTGCTTATATGAATCGGATGTGTCAATGATAGATCTAGTAGTGACCATTGAACTGCTAGTGTCCACTGTAGTACCCGCATAAGCAGAAGAGCACAGGGGAGAAGAGTAATGGTGGCTGCCATGGAACCTAGGGCTCGTAAAACCACCTCAGCTGGAGGAAGATGAGACTGAAGGATCACCGACACATGAAGTCGAAAGTTTTGAACTCTCTCTGGAGTTACAAAGACTCTGGTTTATACCATATCTATTCTCACTTCTATGTAATCCAAGACCTGAACAAGATCTAGAGAAGACTTGGATATGTTGATTGTAATGCCCAGCAAATCTGACAATTTCAGGAAACAGTCTCTGCCCTAACAAAGGTGATGCCTGGTGGTAGCGGCAAGGAGCCAGTCGTCCAGGTACGAGTAGACCTGTTTCCGCTGAAGCCTCAGGTGAACCGCTACTACTGCCATGATCTTGGTGAACACCCTGGGGGATGTGGTGAGACCAAAGGGTAGAGCTAGGATTTGATAGTGATTGGTCCCTAGCCGAAAGTGGAGGAACCTCCTGGAGCATCTGTGGATCTTTATATGGTAATACGCGTCCTGGACATCTATTGAACACATCCAGTCATTCTCCTCCGGGTAAGGCAGGATGGATTGTAGAGTGACCATCTGGAACATCTCTTTGGCAACTGACAGGTTCAGGGTGGGAAAGTCCAGACTAGGCCTTAGGTCCCCCGTCTATTTTGGTGCTAAAAAGAACCTAGAGTAGATGCCTGATCCAGACTGATCTTGGGGCACAGGCTGGATGACTCATTATCTGAGCAGCTTTTCTATTTCGAGTGCTGCTACCTCCCTTTGCATGAATGGAACCTCTGGGAGGTGTTTTGGGAGGAGCCACAAAAGGAATGGTATAACCTCTGGTTATTATTTTAAGCACCCAACGGTCTGATGACATGGACTCCCATGCCGTCTGGTGCCTCGAAAGATGACCCCTGACTGCCTCCAGAGTAGAGCAGTCGGGCAACCCCTCAGGGCTGCTGCGTGGGCCTGTCCGAGAACGGTTCTCGAGACCCAAAATTTCTCGGACCCCCCCGCCTCTGGGCCGGCGTCTGTCTTGTCCCCCTCTGCCTCTAAGGGAAGATGAGTTCTGAGTGTCCCAGGTATACTGAGACTTCCGGAACCACATCTTCTTTTGCCCTCACTGATTCCTGGAGAAGGATCTTTGGGGGTTAAAGAAGCGGATCCTGAGGGCAGTGTGTGTCTTCCCATCCTTTTCACTCTGGGCCAATGTCTCACGAACCGTCTTCCCAAACAAGGAAGAGCCATCGTAAGGGGCATTCGCGAAAGACGCCTTAAAGGATTCCGTAAACTGACATAGCCTGAGCCAGGCGTGTTGCCTCATGACAACACCGGACCCAGCCGCACTTGCTGCTACTTCAGTGGCATGCGAAAGGAGGCACATGGACGTATTAGAAACCACTTTGAGAGTGACCATTCGCGCAGAGAATATGCGTTTATCCTCTAGTGACATGGATTACAGGAGTGTCTCTGTGAATTCCTTTCCCAGGTCTCGCTGCAGTTGGGTTACGTGAGCCAGATAATTCCGCGCCCTTATAGAAAAGGTAGCGGAAGCATAAGTCCGCTTTCCCAGACGGTCCAGTGTCCTGGACTCTCGGTCAGGGGGATGGACCGAAGAACTTTCCTGGGCTAGTTCTTTCTTAGTGGCAGCCGCTACCACCATAGCATCCATTGAGGACCCCTTGTTCCAACTAGGTCTGTCTACAGGAGGGCTCAGGATTTTGTCGGGGTACTTGGGGATTGGCTCCACAGTGTCCGGCTCCTTCCATGCCCTAGTGTTAAGGTCTACAAAGGGTCTGTGGGGGGGGGGGGACACCCAGGAGGTAGTTAGGCCTGTGTCGAAGGCCTCAAAAAATACTGACTAATCTGTGGAAGGCTTGGGGGTGGACCAACCCCCCCTCTGACGCAGGATTTCCATGATGTCTTCAAAGGAGACATTGTCAGGGGGTAATCTGGGGTAGCCTTCCCCTTCTCCAAATCGGTATCCTCAGTGAGGGACACTGGGAAGGAGTCCAGGTTCCTACCTTTGCACGTTCATTTGCGAGGAATCTCTTCGGTGGGACTCTCCAGAGAGGGCTCACAAACTACCTGTGGTTCCTCAAGGGAAACTGCCTGGAGCACATCGAACACGGGCCGTCTCTGTATGGGCAAAATGGCTGAAGATGCACACAAAGGTGAGGGAGTCAGGGCGGAGTCCGAGGAGATCGTCAGGGGCTTCGATCCACTGGAGAGAACCCTCTCCACCATGTCGAAAGCCGTGGGGGAGTGAGCCTCCCAGGAGACTAATAAGGAGTCTGCTCTCCCTGGATCCAATGCGGGGATCGGAGCCGAACCCGACGGAGCCAAGATGCTGAAGGGAGCACTAAAGGAGAAAGGCCCAACTCCACGGATCCGATGCCCAGGCTTCGGCTCTAACAGCCACTCGGGTCTGAACTAGTCGGATTCGACACGCTCAAGGTAACGGCTGGCATCGAGGTACTCAGTACTATCGGCACCGACCCCCTGACTCCAGGACCTCTCAGATCCAAAAACTCCAATACCGGGGGTTGGACCAGAGAAAAGATATTGGGGCAAAGAAGGGAAGCGATCTCCCCCCCTCCAGAGGGAGAGGGGGCTGGCAAGATCCCCATCTGAATCTGGGTGCAAATAAACCTTCACATCATTTTGTCTATGTCCGCCTCACTCAAACTTCTGGTGGACAGCAACTAGGCCGATTGGGAGAGTCGATGTACGGAGGCCCTGGAAAAAGGTCTAGGCTCCTCCGGTGAGAATCTGGGCGATGAGAGCAGAGGAGAAACTGGCCTGGAAACTACCTGTTATTTAGGAGGAGGACCCACCGGATCTGCCCGGTCTGGGGGATCTCTTCATCTCTTTGTCTCTCTCTCTCTCTCTCTCTGTCTTTTTTCTCTTTTCTAGGCTCCCTGTCCCCATGCCTATGTACCGGAGGTTGAGTCCCAGCCTGGGAGGGAGTGGAAGAGAAGGTGGCTGAAGAAGTGGTCATGGCCGTGACCGTAATAGAAGTGGAGGCAGCCACCTCTGAAATAGGGAGAAGTCCTTTAAGGATCAATTTTGCCCTGCGATCCTTTAGGGCCTTGGGTTTGAACCCCGCACAAATAGGGCAGTCCATGAAAAGATGGGCTGCCCCCAAACACACCACGCAAAGAGTGTGGCCACACACTGTGCATTTTCTGAAGACCAGTTTAGATTGCTGATATGCCATGCCAACAAAGTAAAATACAAGGCACAAGGCCTTAACCAGCCCGACCACACCACTCACTAGCAAGGAGCGGAAAAGGAGAGAAGGCCTACCCTAACTGCTACAGCAAAAATTTTTATTTAATTTATTTAAAGACAGAAACATGACGCAAAACAAAGGGGAAGTTAAGCAAAGGGAAAAAGGAACCTGCCTGAACGAACAACAACACTAACACCCAAAAATAGCCAAAAAACACACCTACCACACCTGGAGCTCAGGGACCACGCTGCTTGGCAAAGCCACGGCAAATGAGCTCTGAGGAAAGGAAGGAGATGGAAGGGTATTATTGGTAATGGGAGGAGCTTGGAGCTCGGATCAGATGCTGGTGAAGCTGCCGTCTCAGATCTGGTCCAGATCTGATATCCCACTGGTTGATGATCAAATGACGTCAACTACTTCAGATCTTACAGTTATTTTTAAATACACCAAACAATTAGCAACCAATAAAACAATGGACCAATCTCCATGGCAACATGGGCACATTAATGAGGTAATTTAGAAGTCTTTAAAAAAGGCTTCAGTGAAACACTATATTAATAACAAAACCTTTATCTGCCTGGAAAGTAATAATCCATTTTAACTCTTCATTTTCAGTTTTGTTATTAATACATCCCCATCCAATATCTTGATCAATAAGTTGCAGCACCATAAATTAAAAACTATGATCTGTATTCTAACATGCCTATTTACAGCATTAGTAACCACATCCCCTCTTATATTTCCTAGATGTTCAAGTACCCTATATTTAAACTTGCGATTGGTCTTGCCTACATAGAAACAGGAGCATCTCTTCCAAGTGCCTAAGTAAACTAAATTACTACTTTTACAATCTGCATAGAACTTGATATCGTACCTGATCTTCATAGTCGGATGAACAAAATTTTTTTTTCCAGAAACCTATTTACAAGCCTTGCAAGTACGACATGGAAAACTTCCTTTTTTATCTGTTGGTATGCATATCTACCTATTACCACCATAGCTTAATCTCTGTTTTAAAGATAAGCCATTTTTTTAAACTAAAAGAGGGAGTGTCACCAACCAAACTCTTTATTTTTTCATGTCAATAAGATTGGCCAGTTATGTTTAATGATCCCACAAACTGAATTAATATCCTTAGTATATATGAAATTAATCCTAATTCTACCATCCGTCTGTCTATTCCTACTATTTGTTTGTGTACCATCTGAAAAATAAGAGTAATATGATTACTTGAAAAAGCACTGTTGTTGGTTAAAAAGGCTGTAACAGTATCTACGCCATACAAATTTGGTATTACAGTAAACAGTGTACACACATCCATTGTAACTAAAATTAAGCCCTTATGATCACTTAAGGTACTCACACATTCATGTAAACTTGTAAGAAGTCCTCAGCATCCTTTAAAACTGCATGTGCCTTAATCAGAACAGAATTTAGTTTATCCTCTACATAACAGAAAGTGGGTCCATTATCCACACCTGTGCTGCAACAACTGGTCTCATGGGTGGTTCAATGGAATGTTTATGCACCTTAGGGTGACCATACATAATCAGTATCATTGGTTCTTCATTATTAAAATACAGGTATAACTCCTAACTTAAAATTCCTGTCATTAACAAGTCATACAACTCATTGTGTACCTCATGAATCAGCCTATTCACATCTAATAATGCAATCTGCTGATAACCATTACAGTCAGAGAGATGTTTATACATGGATTCAATATAAAAACTTGAATCCATTATAACAATCGCTCTGTCACTGTCAGTGGAGCGAATACATATATTTTCATTAGCACACAGTTGATTTAAAGCTTCATATTCTTCACTATTTAAATTATAAAAGTGCTCATCTCTCTCTTCATATCTTAACATTTTGTAAGTCATTTTCACATACCTTTAGAAAAAAAAAAAAAAAAAAAGATGTTGGGGGTTGGTGAATTATGGGTGGGGAAGGAGCTTGTGAGTTTATTGGAGGCTATGAGCTAGCATAATGGCCGAGTCACATCTGAAGATCGGATCCAAACCCATTTTGTGAGGAATAAATGAAAATTTACATCATCAGATCTGGTTGCCACAATCAGCTGCAAGCTGCAATCACAGTAGCCGTTAAGGTCAACGGAGACCAGGATGAAGACCTGGAAGTTGACTGGAGAGAAAGGACAACTCTTCAAGGAAATACGCAAGACTCTAGCGCCTCAGGAAGAAGAGGAAATAAGTGGAGTTGAAGAAGAATGGCAGCACTTAAAACAGTATGTATGAAGACTACTGAACAGATATACGTCTGAGACAGGTATGGAAATAAATTACACAAGGAAAGCCAGTGGTGGAATGCAGAAGTCCAAAAAGCCATCAAAAAGAAGGAGCAGTGCAGGAAAAACTGGACAATAGGAAAGACGGATCAGACTAGTAAGGAATACTGGTTGGCTAACAAACAGGCTAAGACAGAGGTTGCAATAGCAAAGAACAAGGCATCAGAAGTACTCTACTAGCTTCTGAAAAGTGACTCAGTAGAAGACACAAAGAAACTCTTATCAGGTTGCTTGGCAAGGACAGAAAGAGAAAGAATATAGTCAGACACCTTTCATAAGGGATGCTAGTCCACATGACATCAAAATAGATGGAAGAAGTATTTCCAGCAGCTTCTAAATGAAGAAAACCCATAAAAGCTGTACTGTCCCAGACACAGTCTACAATGAAAGAAGAGGAGGAGTCTACGACAGAAGTAAAGAAAAGCAGCAAAAAAAATTAAGTCAGGGAAAGCCACAGGGTCAGATGAAGTCACTGCAGATATGACAAAGAATTTGGGTGAGATAGGGAAGAAATGGCTCTGGAAGGTACTCATAGCAGTATGGAGAGAAAGTTATATCCCAGATTACTGGAGAATAAATATGAGAATAAGCATGTGCCAGTGCACATGAACAAATGGGACATTCACAACTGTGGGCAGTACAAAGGTATCAAACTCCTATCACACTGTATGAAAGTTCTGGAGAGGGTGACTGATAAACAAATGTGTACAATAGTAGAAAGTTAGACGGGCAATGATCAGTTTGAATTCAGATCAAGATGTACAACTGAACCCACATTTGCAGTGATACAGATACTTGATAAGAAGATGGAGATAAAGAAAGAGTCCATCTTGGCATTCTTAGAGAAAACCTATGTCAATGTCCCAAAAAGACTGATTTCAGTAGACATGGGGTGGTTCAAAGTCCCAGAAAAATTGGGAAGTTCCCACGTGGAGAGGCTGTGCATCAAGGTGCAGCTCTGAGCCCACAGCAGGTCATACTGCTGATGGACTAAATTAGCAAACAAATTGGAAAGGACAGATCAGCAAAGTTGCTGTATGCAGACAATGTGGCATTACAGTTAGACTCGGAGGAAGAACTTCAGCAAAGGAAAGGGGAATGGAATGCAAAACTGAAGGCACATGGGATGGAACTGAATACAGATAAGATGGTTGTAATGACAGCAAATTGAGGAAATCAAAAGAGGCTGAGAATTGAGATAGAAGGAAAAACAGTGGAACAGGTTAACAACTTCAAGTATCTGTAAGGAGTGGTTGAGGATAAGGGAAGTCTGAATAAGGAGTACAAAGCTAGAATCAGAGGGGCTGCAGTTAACTGGCACAGAAAAATGTATGACAGAAGAATGGCAAAGAAGATGAAAAGTAATGTTTTCCAAACAGTGGTAAGACCAGTACTACTGCATGGTAGAGAAACCTAGGCAGAATAGCTGAGGAAGCTAGACGTGATGGTGGTGAAATCCCTGAGATGGGTGGCAAAATGCACACTGTGAGCCACACTAAGAATGAGGACATAAGAGCAGAAACCAAAGTAGCTCTAATTGAAAAGGTAAAAGAAAGCATATTACAGTGATTTGGGCACATCTGTAGAAAAGCAGAAGACAATCTGGTGAGAGGATTTGGGACAGACAGGAATAAGGCAAAAGGAAATGAGCACTTCTAGCAAAGAGGTTGATGGACTTTGTGAGAGAAGACCTGCAACATTAAGGCATGACTGTTGAAGAAGGTATAAGAGTGGCATTGAATAGAGACAGATGGCGACAGTTGACATGACACCCTAACCACATGTAGAAAATGGGGAAAAGGGGAGTGGTTGATTACTGCAATTAATTTTTTTGTTAATTGTACAAAATTTACCTCTGCATCTTTAATTTGTATCAGCATAACTGAAATTCTTTCTTGTCTAAGTAAAGTTATTTATTCAATATTAAGACTTTGTGGCTAGTAGTTATGTATTTATAATCTGATAAGATGGTGTTATTTAGCAATGTAGGTTGTCAATATGCTGATATCCACCTCTATATAGCCAGACTGCTCAGCACGTAAACATTTTCTGTTTCTTGATATTGAAATTTGGTTACTGATCAAGAGTTGGATGGTAACTGGTGTATTGGTCTCTAGACATTTCCAGGGTGGTGACAGTATTACCTTGTCATGATGAAAACTGTGCTCAGCTGGAAGATTCTACCCAGCCACCCTTGGAAAATATTTGTGCATAAACATAAGCAAAGTTAATTTGTTTGAAAGGCAGTTATCATGGGAAAGTAGCAACAGGAGACACTGAAGCTCACAGCCAATGTGATGAGAAAGGGGCCTGCTATGCTAGGTTAAAGACTCAGTTGGATATCAGGACGGTGTGGTGCCCTTGTCTGGGTTTTTTTTTTTTTTTTTTTTACGGTCATCTGTGGGGCAGCCAGTTAGGTGACTTGAAAAAAAATCCCTCTGGAGGCCATCAGACTTGCTTGTGAGTAGCGAAGCCAGATCCAAGGACTGTAGCTTCTACCCCTCACATATCCAGTGCAACATGTGGTTGTCATTCGTGGGATTCAAACACTAACATTTCCAGACTGCTTACCACAATTATGACATTTTAGTGCATGCAGCTTTAGTACACAAGTAATTCTAAATGTTGTTGATGGCACCATTTTGAAAAGGCATGTACTATTATTTCTGCCTTTATTTTTAATTTTATATGGTTTAGGCTTCATTTTACTCTCATTCTTAGTAACCTATCTTATTTTGTATATGTCCGTGTTATTGGATTATTAACTGCATATTCAAAGGTTCATTAGCTCTGCATACACTAAATCCTTTGTTTGCTGTTAATGTTTTTCTCTATACCCTACTTCTGATACGTCTTTTTTTTTTTTTTGGTGCAGTAGACAATATTGTCCCGAAGCATCTTATTCTTTCTAGTGTTTCCAGACTTCAGTAAAAAAAAAGCCTTACATAGGGAAGACTTTTCTCTGGTCCACAATACATTTGAAATCTCTGTCATCATTGCTAAAGCTGCCTTTTATTACTTCTCCTTGAGTTTAAAAGAGTTAACCTTTGTAGATTCCTCATCACTGAGATCTGGAGAATGTTGTACACTGGACTTTGTCTTGCTTCTCTGCAAGTCCATGCATAGACAAATGTTGCTTACATTTTTGGACCCAGAACTTCCACTTTTCAAACAAGTTACCATGGAGCTTAAGAGACAATTGATAAACTATAGATACTCAAGCCAAAATGATCAGGAGGGCGTATAACTCCCTTTGTTGGCATAGGCATTAAATCACGTTCTTTTTTGCCTCAGGTGATGGCAGCTCATGTGGATGCAAAAGACCACACTGCACATACAGGAATTTCCCAATGACATGGACAAACCTTCTCATAATCAGTGTGAATACTACTTCTGGTCTCCCATGAACGGGCACTGGTTCACGGGGACTAGTCTGGCTAACAAAGCATAAATAAGTAAACAAGCCAGGACATTTGTGTTTCAGTGTGTTTTCTGTGTTGTGTGACAGACAGAACTATGCAACAGTGAGATGTAAAATGCAAAAGCAATTTCTCAAATGTTTAACAAAAATACTTCAGAAAAGGGTATTTTTAAGCGTAATACACTGCAATGCGATAAATAGGAGTTGTGTGTGTTTCCAGTACTGTAAAAAACAAAATTAAGACTGGTTTCTTCCTGTTAATGTACTTTTTGTTAAATGGGGTGAAGCACTGACATACATGTTTTGCCACTTGGCTAAGGAGCACTATCAGGTTAAGTGACTTGTTCACAGTCACACAATAGGCAACTGGATGCTGACAGAATCAAACACTGCACTACGGAAAGCAGCTTGTTGACAGCTCATAGCCTTAATCTGCTGCACTACTGACAAGTTTCTATGGCTTCTCCAAGTGGCTTTGGGTACCTGCATGTATGTAGTCATCTCTCAATGGTCAAATTATCCAGTTTTCCATCCTGTACATGATTCTAAAGATCACAGAATGAATACTGTATTAATCCAGCCTCAGGTGTTGAGAAATAATGTTTAATTCTGACAGTATACAATGGATATATATCTTCCAAGGCTGAGACTGAAATGTGTGCAATGGTATCAGTGCTCTACCCCAGTTAACAAATGTAAAATAAATAAAATCAACTTACGCCACTTATGATGTAAACTGTCGTGAATAGTTATAATGAAAGGAAACTGGTAAAACTGCATTGTCAGCAACAGCTTTACTAGAACCTCATGGAATATCCAAATCATATATTACACATCACCAGTAAGGTTAATTTCATCTTGAAGTAAAAATAACTCTACATATATACGCATGTGTGTGTGTGTGTGTGTGTGTGTGTGTGTGTGTGTGTGTGTGTGTGTGTGTGTGTGTGTCTTTCTCTCTATTTTGATATATATATAGATATACACACACACACACACACATATATATATATATATATATATATATATACACACACAACATCTCCAGCAAGCAGGCTGTTACAAGGAACAAAGCATTACACAGCAAATGCAGGGTTATGCAAGGTGGCTAAAATACTCACATGTTCCTCTGTGTAAAAATACTACTGTTTGCAGCAAGCTTATTGGCTTCAGAAAGCTCAGCAATTCTCTGCTCAAAAGATTTTATATTTGACTCCATGGCATTTATCATCTGAAAAGTAAAACAAAAGCATGACTGCTCTGTTGTACATCACACACTTCCAGATCATACAGGCAGAAATAATCTCTAGATGGTGGTGATATGAACTACTACATACATCTCTCTCTCTCTCTACATACATACACACACACACACACACACACACACACACACATATATATATATATATATATATATATATATACACATACATATATAAATATATACATAAACATATGTATGTGCGTGCGCACGTGTTTTACATATATCTATATCTAACTGCTTCCTCTTCATGTTCGACATGAAACTATAGATAGCACACTTAGATAGTCTATTGCACTTAGCAAATTGCCAATGACAAAGTTTTTCCTGAAAAATTATATAATCTGAGATTTCCAAGATGGCTACACACTGATCAATAGCTTAATTTCACCTCTTCCAGTGTGAAGACAGAAACAGGGAAATAAGAAAGGTAATACTATCACCCTGGGTAAAACTCGGTTACTAACTAGTAAGTACACTGCCTAGATGTCAGCAAAGAGGAAATTTTGAGAACATGAAATAAAAATCAACCAGGAAAAGAGTAAACAAAATACTGGCTGGGAAAAATCTGCAGCTGTTCAGCATAAAGCAGTTCAAGCCTCAGCTTTGGTACAAGAGACAGCTTTCAGTAATTCAAAGGAAAGAAAAAATCAAATGTGTTCAGATGTGATTAATATAAATGAAACACTGAAGGAATACATTGACTCAAATAACAAAAGACTGGAAAACCGTAGAAGATACTTTAACTAGATATTAAAATGATCTGATAAAACTGGAAAAAAAAATCAGAGTTTGAAATTAAATGCCTGGCAAGTATGAGGCTTCTGAAGAAGAGTTGTTGCTAAAAAAAAAAATGGTAAAGTTAGAAGGCAGTGTGCAGAGAAAATGTGAGATGTGCTGTACCAAAGAAACTATAAGGAACATAATGCATTAATTTTATGAAAGCACAAATAAGCCAGCTGACTGGTATTACAAAGCAGATTTGTTAACTGAAAGGGCACATTGAGTGTATGGTTCAAAGTTGTCCATGAGAAAGCAGTTAAAATCTAAATTAGTATAGATGTAATTATGCCAGCAGTAAGAGTGGATCCTGACAACACTGTTGGAAAAGCATTAAAACTTGGGACAGCAGAGTGTTTATGGAAAATCATTACTCACTGTAAGCAATACAGAAGATAAGCAAATTTATCACAGCAATCAAGGAATGTCAAGACACGGCTGTCACATTCAATCTGCTGTAGCCAGCCATCTTCAGAATATGTTTCTTGGACGATCAAAGGTACTTTTGGATGCAGGCTAAGCAGGAAATTTAAAAAGTTTATGCAACAAAAAAGGAGCCAGTAAAAAGGAGACTTTGCTTCATATTCTTATGAGAATAAAGTTCCTAGAGTCTTTGCCAGTGAAACCCTTTCTAATGTTTCAAAGGAAAATGATTGAGAGAGAGAAAAAAGCACAGGAGTTGACTACAAGAATCAAGCGTAACTTGGACTTGAACCAGACTCTGCTGTTGGGAGAAGACCAACAACATTGAAACTAGTGTATAGATAGACTATAAATCATCAATCACACTTGTGAAATATGGCTTTTCAAGAAAAAGTGGATGAGAAAGACTTAACATTTGCTGACTTTTTTAAACTTGTGAGTGGACTGAAAGCAAATACTTCACTTTCTGACAATGTTTAGAAGGACACTAAAAGGAAAAAAGAATAACAAAGTAAACCAATGTGTTATCAGTATTTGTACGAAACATGTCATGACAAACTGCAAGTTATATAGTAAAGCAGCTTTTGATACTGTTATGGGGCGTTTATATTACCCTATTGTATGATCTAAATAGCAAACGCTATTTCATCGTACCTAAAATATGTAAACCACAAAATATTGAACATACAGAACAGCAAATTTTTTCCCAGGGAAAAAATTTGCTGTTCCGAAACACAAACACACAACACAAGCACACCAAAGTAAATAAACCACACATACACTTAATAAAACCATAATTCTAACCCTACACTACTACCTAACCACAAACCTTAACCCAACCCTAACCC
Organism: Protopterus annectens; assembly: GCF_019279795.1. NCBI lineage: Eukaryota > Metazoa > Chordata > Ceratodontiformes > Protopteridae > Protopterus > Protopterus annectens. The sequence goes on from NC_056733.1 coordinate 625,605,216, forward strand.
TAAAGTCCATAACTACCACACACTCACCTTACCCGCTCCCTAACCCTAAAGCCCCTAACTACTGCACACTCACCTTACCCGCTCCCTAACCCTAATGTCCCAATCGGACACTCACCTTACCCTGATCCATTTCCACATTTACCTTAACCTGGTCCTTAACCTCCGTTCGCATACTTACCTCACCCCACTCCGTAACCTTCCCAACACAGTATAGTAAATAGCAAAGCCATTGAATGGACAACCAAAATCTTACCCTAGGTAAGATTTCGAAGTTCTGTGGCTTCGCTATTTTGAGTTTTCAACAAAAATGTGTCGATATTACAGCATTCGAAGTTTAAAAACTTCAATACTATAATATAGACCTGCTATGGGCAACGCTATTTTAAATGTGAGGAGAGTCTTCAGTGACTGCTTATGTGTTAAAGATGTGGTAAACAAAGCAAAATGAGTACTTTTTAGTTGTAAGCAATATTGGCTTTGCAGTGTAACAAGAAAAGACAGGTTGGATAAAAGCAATCATAAGTTAACATGCTGGGATCTTGGGCTACAGGGGTTTAAAAGTGGACTGATTCTATTATGCGCATATTCAAAAATCTCATGTAATATAAGTGGGAACAATAGCTTTTTATCATACTGATACAATAAGCTCTCTTATTTCTACAATGGTTGATGTCTACAATAATGCCATTGGATTAAGGTATAAAAAAAGATTTTGTTTTAAGTAAGTAAGCTTGAAAAATAAGAAGAAATGATAAATGCCATGAAAAATGCTAAGTTTCTTTTATCTGCAAGGATGTTAGCTTGCTGTTTTCCATTAGCAAATGTTCTCAGTGGGAGTCAAGATGTTTGCATCTGAAAGGAAATGTATGTTCTGTCCTGAGTGAAACTTTACAAAGATTCCTTCATTCACAAGTTTAAAAAAGTTATCAAAAGTCAAGTCTTCCTCAGCCACATTTTTTTAGCAAAACCATACTTTACAAGTACGATTAACGCATTTTATAGAAGAGTGTTTAGTCTCATTTAAGGATAGCCAGTGCACTTTTTTCTTACGGCTAAAAGTTAATGTTTTATGAAAGGATATAAGCCGTTTTCCATATGTGGGATGGGAACACAGATAAGAAAAGGACAGACAGCAATCAATGCAAGGAGAAACAGCTGCAATATGTGCTTTAGAATGGGTAGCCTTAATTTTAGGTTTGGTAATACCTGTGGGTGCAACTGTCAGTTTAGAGCAATGGTACTTATCTGGTGGGTTAACCTTCATTTATTTGAAGATGTACATCGTTTTGTGTTTGCTCTAAATTAATAAAGGATGGGGTGCTCTGAAAATGTAGTTTTATTTTAATGAGAACCCTCAAAAAAAATCTTGAAAATGTGATATATGTTCATATGTAGAGGAGAAGAAAACTGTATGAAATGATCAGCCTGCCAAACATTATTACTGTGGGCATGTAAGACAAAAGCTGGAAATGCATATTCAAAAAACTCATGAAATATAAGTGGGAACAATAGTTTTTTTATAATACTGACTATGCTATCCATATTATCCTGGAATATAAATGGCCTTACAGGTATAGATGAAAAGAAACGTACTGAATTATTTTAAGAAATGTAGAGTGCAAGTAGCAATACTGCTGTAGACACATTTGAGAATAAATGAGCATGTGCAATTGACAAAGAAAGGGTTTTAGGAATGATATTCAGCAGAATATCAGGGACAAAGGAAAAGGAATAATAATACTGATTGATGGAGGGCTCCAACAGTGATAGAAGAGGAAAAAAAGACAAATAATGGTAGCACTGTGGTAGTAAGTACCTACTGGCAAGGAAGAAAGATTACACTAGCATGCATCGATATTCCACCAAAACCTGCTATTATGGAGCTTAAGATACGGTAGAAGCATTGATGACACTTCAGTAATTTTATGAACATTTGTATTAAGCAGAGAAATATGAAAATCAAGAATGAGCACAAATGGAAATATTTATATAAGGGTGAATTATGCCAGACCCATCATATCCAGCTTCATATGCACCTATTTCAACTTTAAACCATGATTATTAAGTGTTTACATCTACACTAGCTAGTAGAATGGCAAAGAGGTCGACAAAATTGATAGACATGGATCAATTTGGTTCTGTGAAGGGGGGGGGGGCAAATATTTGAAAACATTAATGGAACAACGATGATCCAGAGAGAAGCCAAATATAAACTATAGCTGTTGTTGGCAGGTTTTGATGCAGAGAAAGCATTTGACAAAATAAGCTGGGATTTTTAGGAAAAGGGCAATGGAAGCATTTGCATTCCCACACACAACGATGAGATTAATTAGCAGGATATAGCAAGAATTAAAGCGGAAGCATTCTTCTCTGATAAGTTGAGTTTCTGCAGATAAAGCAAAACATAAGTGCCTACTTTCCTTTTGTTATTCGCTTTACATTTAGAGCCAATTGTAAAGAAAATAAGGGACTCAAAAATCCAAGGATATAACTGGCATAGTAATCAAGAAAAGTTGACTTTTTTGTAGATGATATTATCTTGTACCTGATAAATCCTGAAAAGAACATCTAAATGTTGTGGAAGTCTTTTTGACATATGAAATTAATAAAGATAAATCAAGGGCTATAGCTGTTAATTATGTACTCGCACACAAATACAGAATATTATATTCATAAAGCAGTAGAAAGCATTTCAAGAACTAAGCCAACAGGAGAATAGAGAAAGATTTTACCAATGGATATGGCTGCAAGTAGGAGAACATTAAATATGCAAGAAGGGGTTGGAATTTACTGGAGAAAACTGGCAAAAGAACCAAGGTACTGGGAGTTAATAACTAGTGAGGGAAAAGAAAAAGAGTGAGATGAGGTCAAGAAGACATGTAGAATGCAGGCTACAGAGACTGCCTTCCCTATCAGGGATTATTATCAGAGTATAGGGAAAGAGATAAGGATACTGGAGTGCTAAGTGAAAGACCAGTTCTGCTAGAGATTTAGTCAAGTCTGTTAATAAAAAAAAAAAAAAAAAAGGGGGTAATCAGTAAGCCATATAACATATTTCATGATAACTATGAGACACAGAGGATTTTAGAAAAGATTGGGAAGGGAGACTTAGAAAGGCAATTTACAAAAGAAAAATGGGAGGACATCCATATGGCTCCCAAGTATGTATAAAAGTTCAAATGGTTAAGGAGTTTTGTTGAAAATGTTTACATAGGTACTTTTATACCTCAAGCAGATGTCAAATATTTGTTTTCATTTGTGTGGCAAATGTTGGAGGTGGGATAAGGGGCCAGGATAACTGAGAAAACTGTTCTATTAATTTTGTCAAATGACTGCCTCTCCCTCCATCATTTCTGCAAAAAACATTCTGGGAATCATTGTACAAGTCATTACTGCAACATTGATCAAATGGTTAACATAGTACAGTTGTGTAACAACATACCACAATAGCTGATGTTCTAATAGATCACTGTTGCAGTATATGTATCCTCTCTCCTTCCCCCATATTTCTCTCCATTTTTCCATGGACGAGGAGAGCATCAACTTGCACATCCCAATGTATTATTAAACACCAGTCAGTATATAACACACAAATCAAACCCCCATCTTCACAGCCTACAGACATTTTTTGAAACTGGAGGAATGGAAATGTAGTCATTTTCTCACACAGGATACCAGATTGACATTAGCAGTCATCAGGACTAGTGCCTTGAGAACCATGTGGGCAGGGGGTAAGTTAGATGTGAATCATCAACAATATGGAGAGAATACAGTAACAAGGGAATGTAAAGAGCTTGGGTACCATGTCCAGATGACATTCAGTGAAAATGAGATTCTATCATAGCTCCAACTACGATTTTCTCCCTTCAACAGACATCCCTTGAGACAGAAAAGGTTGGAATAAATAATTCCTTGCCTTCACCAATGACACCCTGTTGGTAGAGACTAGGAGACAGTCATCCAGGTAAAAGGAAATGTGTATTCCCCTAAATCTCATATGACCAGTGACCACTGCTATACACTTTGCAAACACTGAGTTCTGTGGTGAAACTGAAAGGCAGGGTGCAAAGTTGATAATGATTGGTTCCCACTTGAAAGCGCAGGAACCTTGTGGAAGCTTTAAAAATCTTAATGTTAAAGGACTACTGAGCACATCCAATCCCCTTCCTGAAGGCACAGAAGGATGTATAGCAATGTGAACATCCAGAATTCAACATACTGATTCAGGCCACAGAGATCCAGCACTATCCTGATGTCATGCATTTTTTTGGAACCAAAAAGAATCTTAAAAAAACTGTATCCTCTCTGATTTGATGGATCCTCTTGGACGGCTCTTTTTGAGACAGGGCTCCTTACCTCTGCTATTGAAACCGCTTTTGTCAGAGAGGTAGATCTAGTTATAGCTGGGAGGATGGTTTCAAAAAAGAAATGGTATAGCATGTGCATATTACCTCCTTGATCCATTTGTCAGCATGATGGCTGACCACACTTCCTTGTGCAGGGAGAGATGACTCCTAACTTCTTCAAGAGGGGAAAGCCAAACAAGTTCTCAGGGAGTTCTGCTGCTGTTTCTTTTGAAATCGACTATTAGCCCAGGTTCTTCAGACTACGTCTACCTCTAGTGCAGCATCCACTGAAGGGACCCAATCAGGAAAATGATCAAATGTTTTTGTTCCATAAATTCTTGGGGTCCTTTTGGTTACTTGGGAGGGATCTCTGAGCGGATCTTAATTTAACTCTAGTGGTGGACCGAGTCTTTCCTTCCCATTTGCTCCTGACCAGCTTCTCTTTCTCAGTGGGTCCAAAGAATGACAACCCATCGAAATGGGCATGAGTGAATGATGCCCGGAAGATTTCTATAAAATCACAAAGTCTAAGCCTAATCATGCCACCTGACCCAGCAGATCTGGCCACTAAAGCAGCTGCACTATGCAGCAGTCACCTGGAGAGGGTGGAAATATACAGCACAGTCAACATCTGTGTCTTGAGGTGTTTGTGTGTGTGTGTAATTGGATTTCTTCTCAGCAAGTACTGGGCTTGTCCAGCCAACTCATTCTGGAAGAAATTCATATGCATCAGGTAGCTAAAAGTGCATATGACCAAGCTACCCAATGCAAAAATATGCTTCCACATGTGATCTACTGCCCTGAATCTCTACTAGATGGATGGACCACTGGGATCTCATCAGAGGGCTCCTGCCAGACAACTGCTTCAAAAATCATGGACTCTGCAAGGGGCACCTTACTCCCATATAGTCTGTCCTTAGGAGATTAAAACATTTCGACAGGTTTCCTTAGTATGGGATTTTCTAAATCAAGTTCTCATCAAGACTCTCCATGACCAGATCAATAATGTGGTCCAAAGATGGATTAAGCTACTTTAAAACGTCTATATCATAATTTCTTCATTAAGGAAAGGGAGGGGGAATTATGGGCCAAGTAACTCTCTGTCTCATCAGCTGCAGTGTGGATGGAAATCAGCAAATCCCTCCCCTTCTTTCAGGTCTGAATCTGTGGTGAGAGACACTGTTGGAGAGTCTACTGCCTCATTTTGCAGATCCGCTTTGTAGGCAGATTCAGAGGAAAGAATCTTCTGAAGGACTAAAATAGGTATCTAGTCCAGAGGGGTGATATCTACAATGGCCTTTAGAAACTTACCATCTCTAGTCACGATCAGTGACCAAAGCTTGAGAATGCTGGGCATTGGTGGGTGGAGCTGAGGTTGATGGAGTGTCTTCTTTGAAGATCTGCGTGGAGAGGTTAAGTTTTCCAAGTATTCGAGTGCTGACAGTCTGCTTTTCAAAGTCAGTGAGAGCAGCATCAAATATAGCATCTACACAAAAGCACCAAAACAGAGAACATTTACCCAGATACAACTACTGACACCAGAACTGGCTTGGGCACTGACAGTTCAAACAATGAAAACTCCAATAAGGGCAATCATCTTACAGCATCAGTACCAACACCGTTACCTTAACTGCTTGGTTCTAAAGTACTCCAAGTCAGATAACCCTAAGCCACCTTGTTATATGGGAAGAATCAGCTTGCCGCATTAAGTCTTGGCCTTTTTCAATGCTAAATAAATTCCTCTAACTACTCATTAATTATCCTCAACCTCTCTTATGGTTGATAAAATTATGCTCACCCTGTACATTAAAATTAGTAGACTAAAAACATTTGTTATTTAACTTAACCATCCATTATCCATAATAAGCAGTTTCCAGTTTCTCAAATTCTCCATAAGCAGGAGCCTTCTATCTCAGTTTTTGTATTATCTTTTGTTTTATTTATCCCTACAAAATGATGTCAAGATTTTGAGATTTTCAAATATTCTTAACTGAATTCTTCTTGGATTACTATAACTAACCACAAGGTATCAGTTCTTTGAAGGCAATCATAGTATCTGGAGCAAGACAGACAATGGTGTCCTTGTTGTCTTCTGAGAGTGCAGAAACCTAACAGATCTAGAATGCTGTTATCTCTGATGGGGACATACAATGCTTTCTTGCTGCCTCAATACCATCTTTTATAGGCAAAAATGACTGCTGATGTAGTCCCATTCAAAAAGAGCAAGCTGAAATGTGTCATTAAAATGCAGAAGTTAGTACACATGATCAGTGCTTAAAGCTTGAGAATGTTGGGCATCAGTGGGTGGAGCCGAGGTCAATGGAGTATCTACTCTGACAAACAGGGTAGATAGGTTAACTTTTTCAAGTATTTTAATGCTGATGACACGCCTATCAAAGCCAACAAGATCAGCATTGTACATGGCACCTACACAAAAGCAGACCAAAGTTGAAAACATTTACCCAGAGACCACAACTGACTCCAAAATTGGTTTTAGCACTGACAGATCAAACAATAAAGACTTCGATGAGGACCAATGATCCTGACACCATCAATGGAAACACCATCAATGAGCATTAAAGGTTGACCTCAGTGCCAAGTCCCTCTCCACATCAAGAGAATGGGACTAAACAGCGATGGAACCAAAGGAGGTGGAGTTAAAAAGGTCAAGCTGTCGCAATGTCAGTGCAGACGGTACTGGAAGAACATTGCTTCAACATTCCTGGAGCTAAGAAAAGACCAAGGGAAGGAGCTTGGAAGTCAAAGGCAAGAGACCTACCACTGCCACCATAGAAACAGAGGGATTGGAGGGCATCCCTATCAATTTGAACTTTGATAAAGGCTGTCATAATGCACTTCAAATTCTATTCATAGAGGAGTTCCTAACAAGCTTTACCAACCAAGTAGAAAGTGAAGATGACAGTCTAGCTGGCTTAGCTCTTAAAAAATTGATCTAGTTATTTTATTTATGTATTTATTTATTGTACTTTCCGCTAGCTTGAGTAGAATATTCTGCATGGTTATATGCCTTAAGGATTTGCATCGAAAATCCTAATCTCACTTTATCTCTTAAACCCTGCCCCCCCCCCCACAAGTTCCATCTTACTTTTCCATGCTGATAACTTTCTGCTTGAGTTACATATACAAGCCTTAACTGCATAGCTCTAAAGTACTCCTTAAAAAATAAAGTAACCCTAAACCACCCTGTTCTATGTGACAAATTAGTTTATCTCATTAACTCATGACCTTTTCTCCTCCCAAACAAATTCCTATACCTATTCATTAATTATCCACAACCTCTCCTCTGGTTGATAAAACTAAGCCTGGCCTGTATGTTACAATAAGTGGACTAAATATTTTCACTGTATCGTAACCAAAATGAAGTCCACCACACAAAAGAAAAAAAAAAGAAAAAACTCCTAAAGAGTGTAATCAATAACCAAAGTGTAATAAAGATAATAACACTAAGGGTCTCCTTACTGAATGAGAGATGGTTATCTAGAACATTTCACTGCTGAAAGTCTGACCAAAGATCATTTTAAATTATACTCTTACAGGACTACCAATCTAATATTGGTAAAGAAAGACAAAATGCTGCAACATTACCAGTGAACAAATATTAACAGACCTATATTCATTATATTCTTGTCTCTAATGAGATGCTAAGTGTTAAACTAAACTTACAAATACAGTATTGTTATCAATACCAATATGTAGTTTTAAATAATTTTGAACTATTGTTAAATACTGACATGTAATAATGTATTGTTCTTTCTTACACTGTACTATTGCTCTACTGAGCCCAGGTCATGGGTGAAAAGAGCCAACTGACCAGTTCACCACTCAGTTATCAAATAGCAATAAATTACCGCTTTCTGTTCACTAAGAGTTTTGTCTTTTTCTCTGGCATCTTCTTCATATCGAATCAGAGAAGACTCTAATGACTCCTTGTCAGTACGTTCCATCTTCATCTGGGATTCCAAAACCTACAGAAGTACAACAACATCTATATTAACCAGTTTACTATCTGCAAAGCAGGCAGAATAAAACAATATAGCAGATTTTACAAACACAAGGAATTAAGATACAGAAAGTGCAACAATGGATCATTTCACTTACAACTATAAAATAGAAACTGCACATCTCTGTAAGGGACAACAGGCAGTCTTGCTTGTCAACCATTTAACAGCACTGACCATCCACCAACCAAATTCTGATAATGTTTTGTATACTGCTGAATGTAGGTAGGCATGAGTATGTATGCCCACACACACACACACACACACACACACACACACACACACACACACACACACACACACACACACACACACACACACACACCTACCTAATAAAAGATATGTTAACTTATTCAGAACTACTTTGTGGTCTACAAAACATACAGGAGAAAGTCATCTATCAAATCACATGCAACTTTTGTAGGAGACAAGCCGTCCCGACCACTGCCAAGTAGTGAGTACTATATATACAGACTCCGTGGTCACTCAACTTCAGAGTTAAAGGAAAACACCAATAGACCAGCATTCAGTCATCACAGATTTATTGCACACTATAAGCAAACAAATTGGACTTGCTACTTGAAGTCTGATAAGGGGCTCAAACAATTTTTTTTAACCAAAAGAAAAGTTTCCTGCTGGAAAAAAAAAAAAAAAAGAGAAAAATGCTGAACTATAAAGACTTTGCAAACATATGTCACAATGACAGGAATTAAATGGTGGTAGCAAAACATCCTTTGCTTTCAAGTGACACCTATGCCATAGACAGAGTACAAGCTGATAAAAGAGAGTGTACACCCCTCTATAGGTTTGCTCTAAATGAAGCTTTACCACAGATTCAGACATGGTGTATAGATTGAAGATCTCCAGAAGATAAAGCCTCAACGATCATCCATCCAGTTCATTATCATTCTCTCCTGATTCCTTCTACAGGAAATTAAAAGCTACCACCGTGTTGCTGCTTTGCTTAAATAACAGCCGAATGGCAAAGATGGAGAACTTCCCATCATATCCTTATTCCATGTTTTGATATTAGGGCAGAAATGAATATCCATTAAAGGTCAAGTGGAATCCATATAAAGTCAACAACCTAGCTAGATATTCAAGCATTATAGCAATCTTTTGTGAGGTAAATACCATGATGTAAACCACAACGATGATGCTTACGTATTTAACATTTAAAACCACTACAATTTAAAATCCAACATTAAACACCTGATTTATTCCTTTTACAGCTTTATTTCACTTTAATGTTATCTGCACAGACAATAAAACATGTGTTTAAAAAACACTTGCTTTCGGACTGTAATTTCTTATAAAGCTATATCTGTCAGATAAACTTGACAGCCTTCTGCATGCAAGATTTTATTTGTTTGTTTGTTAAGCAGGTAGACAGGCTGGTCTGAGGTTCCTTTTTAAACCATGATCCCACCAGAGACGCTAAAGCAAACACATTTAAGTACAGCATAAGAACAGTTATCAAAACATATACAATATGAACATCCTGCAAAATGCTGAGGTGCTTCAGGGAGCTTATAGTTTTCAATCAATCCATTTAAAAGTTTATTTTTTGTCTACTGTTATCACCTTTACTTGTTAAAGGATTCCACATACTCTTTTCTTAGTTTGTCAAGCCTTGTTGCAATTTACTAAGAACATTTTGAGAAAAGGGTACAAACTGAAGTGATAACTGAAGAACTGGCCAAGATTCTGGTGGACCATGTGGTTTCAAGCTGATTGGATCAAGATGCAGAGGAAAAGGGAAATACCCTAAAATCATGACTGGCTGGTGTGGGAGCATCAGTAACAGTCATTCAGTCGGAGCTGCAACAACTGTCAGTTAAATTAGTAATTTATATAAAATAAATAGAGGGAGGAGTTGAGGTTTTTGAGCCCCTTACAAATCATTAGAATACCGTTTTGAAAATGCAACAGTAAAGCTGTGAAATATGAGATAAAATGGCAAAACTACAAATAGTGGTTTGGGGGAAATAAAACAGGACAATGACATGTATAAGTACTACAGGTATTAAGGACAGAAAGAACTTAATTGTTTGGAGTAAATGAAAAAGAATATGGCCTTGTGGAATACATTTTTTTTCTGCAAAGACTTAGAGGACTCAAAGCACAAAGGTCTTGAAAAGGGAACTAAACTGGAAGTAATACTGATTCAGTCTGGGACTGGGACTAGGTATGAGAAAACGTGTACTTTGGCAACTTTGGAAACAATGGTAAGCAGTGTAGGGTAGAAGGGAATGACTTTTCAGAACATATGTCTATGCAAAGAGTGCAGCTTGCAGAAGTCACCAAAGAATGTTGTCAACATAAGTGGAAGTATCCTGCCAAATTGAACGTGCACTTTCCCAGGGAGTTGAGTCTATAAACTCTCAATCTGTTAAGGAGATTGTTTGCAATCCCAAGTCAGAAAAATGTTCTGAGCCAGAAGTGCAGAATGACATGGATGACACTAGCAGACCTCTCAACTGTACAGATTTTCTCAGAATGACCAGATTTTTGCATCATACGTTTTAGTCTGTTCCTCAAAAAATTTGTGGTTTTCAATAGTTAAGACAGGAGAAGATGAGATAAAAATGGTGACGTAATCAATCTGCAAAAAAGTCACAGGAAACAGATGTTATTCTTGGTGAAATTTGGAAATTAGGAAGGAAGAAAGTGATAAAGATCTTGACGATTTTATTCAAAAGTATTTTAAAAGGAGGGTGGAGTACCAGCAACTTGGAAGAAAGCTGTGGTGACTGTATTACCCAAAGATGGTAATGACCCATCAAACCAATTTCATATAGAGCCATTTAAATTTTATACCATGGTTATAAAGTATTTTATGTCTATACTATTTAAAATAATAGCAAAGGTGATGACAAAACTGATAGGTATGGATGAATGTGCTTTGTGGAGAAAAGGCAAACATTTGACAAAACTAAAAGAACAATGATAATCCAGAGGGGAACTGCAAGTAAACAAGTGCTGCTATTGTTGGTGGGTCTTGATGCAAAGAAAGTATTTGACAGAGTAAGCTGGGAATTTAAGAGTATGGCAATGAAAGCATTTGCATTCCATGATACAATAGTAAGGTTAATAAGGAGGATATTTGAAGGACTGGAAGCAAGAAATAAAAGTGAGAAAATTCCTCTCTGATAAATTGTGCTTGAACAGAGAAAGCAGGGCGCCGTCTTTCCCTTTTGTCTTCTAGTTTATACTTAGAGTCATTGGAATAAAATAAATAAATAAATAAAATAAACTTTAGGCCTTATCATACTATTTCGAGCCTGATAAATCCAGAAGAGGACATTTCAGTGTTGTAGAATATTTTGAGTTGGTTTCAAGTCTTGTCAGGATATAAAATTAAAGAAGATAAAACAAAGGTTATAGCTGTAAATTATGTATCCACACACAAATTGTTTCAGCAATACCCATATTTCTGAGGACACAGTAAGATGAATTATTTAAGATTATGGATTAAAAGGCTTCTTTTATGGCAGTAAACGATGTGCAGGAACAGACTAAAAAGATAATACAAATATTGAGAAACTGAAAGCTCTTACTTATAAACATGAATAGTAAGATACAAGCAGTGAAAATGTTTTCAGTCTCTCTAGTTTTATATACAGGTCAGGCATTTTATCCACCACAGAAGTTGTAGACAGTAATTAATTAAGCTTTGAAGGAATTTACCTGGGAGGTGAAAGAAGGCATGAGTTAAGTGAGGCAAGTTAAGCCTTCCAAAAGAACAGGGTGGTTTGGATTTAAAGGGATATTTTAGAGTTATACAGTTTAGGCTCAAAGATATATATATATATATATATATATATATATACACACACACACACACACACACACACACACACACACATATATATATATAAATATATATATATATAGCTCCCATCCTAATCATCAAAATTACAGTTCGCTGAAGCTACACTACTCCGAAACGGCACTTTGTCGATCTTCATGTCCTTGGAATGTGTGCTTTCATGCAGGTAGGTGTACAGCTTGTTGTGGGTGGGTGAGTGTGTGTGTGTGTGTGTGTGTGTGTGTGTGTGTATGTATATATATATATATATATATATATATATATATATATATAAAATTTTCAGGGGGTGTAGGGAGCACAGCCCTCCACATGGGGGGGGGGTGAAGGGGGGGCCTGAACCCCTAGAAAAATAGAGAATTTGGTGTAGTTGCCATTTCGGAGAACTGGTCTCAGCTGAGTTTCGTTGAACTGTAATTTCGGAGATTAGGATGGGATATATATATATATATATATATATATATATATATATATATATATATATATATATATATATACACACACACACACATACACACACACGGAAAGACAGGGATTTATATATAAACTTATATATAGTCTATATTATATATTCGAAGCTTCAAAATTTCTAACCTCATATGTTCGACAACATATGAGTGAAACTTGAAACCTCAAATATATAATAAAGTAAAAAAAACTTACCTTAACGCTCTGAGCAGGGGCAAGCCCCTGCACTCCCCCTATACCCCCTACTTTAATATACCAACTCCGAGACCACACTTCAGTGGAGAAAAGGGAAATTTTCCCATTCTTCGCGTACAGAGCCGTTGCCTTTCACCTTCGAACATTTCAAAGTTCGATCATATGGTGTCGACCATATGACATTCGAACTTTGAAACGTTAGGCAATTTAATAGGGACCCTATAGAGATATATATATATATATATATATATATATATATATATATATATATATATATATATATATGAACTTCAAAAACAAAGTACTGAAACCACCAAAGCAATGAACATAAATGAAATACTTTAATAAGATAAAATGTTTACATAAGACAAGCGCTGCTTTTGGGTAAAAACCCTTCTTTAAGTCTAAAACTCTAGAATTACATAGCTTCTTAAAAAGAATCTTTCAGCCAATCACATATAAAATGTAAATAAGAATATATAATAAAACATTATTAGTTAAGCTAAAAGATTGTAAGCAAAACAAAAACACCTCCGCTGGCTTTACCATAAAGGGTACCCTCCAAACAAGTACTCGAACTCCAGGAACACTACAGAATAGTGTTCTACAAATGTGTCAGCCACTCGTTATTTCAAATAAAATAATAGATTTAATGAGCAAACGTAGACATACAAACAGAACTGGGATTGAGCGCGCTTTCATCTATCTCACAAAGACTTCATCAGAATCCATTATTACAAATGGTAGAATGCCTTAAATACATTACTAATTGAATAATTAATTGAATAATAACTTGATTATTGCGACAAAGAAATTTTTCAACATCACAAAAAATCCACTTTTAAAGTTTTTGTAAACTTTTACACCCAAGTATACTGTGCTGAATTTTACACAATGCAGTGCAAGATGCAAGTGTTTTAAAAAACAATTATGTTAAAACCAATATATTTAAAAAATATGTTAAAAAACCTGTTAGAACAAATATAATAAATATATATATATATATATAGTATATTAAATACATTAAATATATAAATATATTAAAAGTGCTTCAATGATTGGCAGAAAACAAATATATACATTAAAATACACAATTAAGACTTTCTTTAATTATATGTATAAGAATAAGCTAAAAGATTACCATCCAGTCGTATGGTGTATATGTTAACTTGCCTTCACTGGTTAGAGAAGGACACTGAATAACCAGATAATGCATTATCTAATTAAAAATGCTATAAAAGAGTGAGATGTGTTCTAAAGTAAGTGTGTAATCAGTATACACAAGAATACAACTGGATCTCAGTCGAAATCCACAAACCAAAACACTAACACTGATTATTCAGAATTACATGTACATTAGATAAAACCTCATACAATAATGCATCAAGCACATTTTCAGTCAAGATAGTAATAAAAATAATGAAAAAAATATGTATATAGATAGATGTATGTAACAAAAAAAGTTATAATTCAAAATGGAAAAGAATAATTATGAAGCGGGATGGGGGGAGTTCAAGAAATAAGGAGAGAGTGGGATTTTGGCTGAAAATTGCCAGAGGAGAATACTAAACTACACAGATACACAGAATATTATATTCATAAAATAGCAGAACGTTTTCCAAGAAACAAGCCAACACACAAATGGAGAAAGGAGATTTTACCAATAAGGATGACTGCAAGGAGTAGTTCAGAAAATAGGCAAGAGGGAGTTGGAATGTACTGGGAAAACTGACAAAGTAACCAAGATTTTAGGAGCAAATAACTTAAGATGGAAAGGTAACAGAGTGGGATGAGACCAAGACAATGTTTGGACTGCAGGCCGCTGACTGCCTTCCCTACCAGGGAGTGATAGAGTACAGGCAAAGGGATAGGGGAATCCAAAGTGAAAAACCTGCTCTGGTAGAGTTTTTAGCTGAATGTAGAACAGAAGCTGCTGTTAAACAAAGCATCTTTAGAAGGGCATATAAAATACTGAACAATAACTATAAGAATCAATCAGAGGAGGTTAAAGATTGGGAAGAGAGACTGGAAAAGCAATTTATAAGGGAACAAAGAAACAACATACGGCTCCCAAGTGTGCAAAACGTACAGAATGTTTAGGATTTTTGTTTGGAAGTGTTTGCAAAGGCATTTTTATACTCCAAACAGACTTCAAAGAACTTTTCCTCAGGTAGATAACACATGTTGGATATGTAATGGGGAAAAAGAGGTATCTGGGAGCACATGTTTTGGGAGTGTAATGTGTTGGCACATTTTACAAATTCCCTAAAGAATACTCTGTCAGAAATATTGGATGAGGAAATGGCTTTAACTCAGGAAATGATTCTTTTGATATGGAACACACACTGGACTGCCAAGACACAGTAAGGGCTTGCTAAGTTTAATTGTGTTGACTCCCAAAAAAGCAATTACTAGAAAATAGAAATCAACGTCTAAGCCAACTCTATTTGAAGTACTGATTATAAAAGAGATAAAAGAACTGGAAGAGGATTTTTAGAATAGGGAAGGTGCATATAAATAAATGGAAATTGTGGGAATAATACATGCAGAACAATGTTTGGGGGGTGGAGGAGTGAGGTTTAAGGGAAAGCAGGAATTGAGCACATTATGTAATGTTGGGCTGTTGATACTTGTAAAGAAAGATATGTGATGTACAATGTATGTAAAAGGAAAGATGCTAAAATGTTTAATGTATGTTTGCCTACATCCTAAGTGATCATTTAATAAAAGGGGTTAAAAATTAGGGTTTTCTAGAAAATTAATGTGGACGAAAGCCACTAGATAATGATAGACATTTGAGTTTCAAACTTCATATCCTTCAGAAAAGGCATGCTAGTGTAAAACTTGTTATTTTAGCAACTTTCTAAGTTTATAAGAGCAATATATAAATCTGTTCTTGATTTCGGGCCATTGGTCCCCTGATAATTTGTGCTTAATCCAGGGGGGTTCTTGCACTAAGAGGTTGAGAAGTACGATACTGAGCTTTAGTTCACAACTGGCTTTTATGTTTTGGATGGGGATTCTCGCTCTCCATCTTCACAGAGTAAAGAAGAGCTGGAGACTCTCTTACTTCATTTCTGATCTGGATATATGCAGTGGAAAGACAAAATGCTACTACCAAAGTAACACGTGATTGCTTCACAAGTTAATAATCACAGTTGGATGTTCTGTAGTAAATCCACCAGTTTTTCATATTTTTGTTATCATAACTGAGGGCTTTGACATGTGGGATTTTATAACAGTAAGGCTTCTATGGTTTACTACAATATGTACTTACAAATATTGCCAGATTTACAGCAATGTAGAGGCCAAGTGCAAATGACGATGAACACAGCTGTTAATTTTATCTGTGCCGCTTAGCAATAACTAAGATGCAGCATATGACTGGTACAAATTTTAGGAAATTTATCAGTCACTGTAAAAATGTTAGGTGGCTTCAAAGTAAGGTGTATATTGGTCACTAGTTTACAGATATTTACAATTTAAGTTTCCTGATCTATCTGAAGAATGACTTGGACCTGGCTAACTAAAATCAGTTCACATAACTGTTTTTCCTGGCTAGATTTTTATTTGCTGTGACTTTGAAGAATATAATGTTTGGATATAAGTTCAGGAAATATGGGTCAACTCAGTTAAGATAAGGATATAAATCATACTGACTGACTTACACTTGGGATATTTGTTTGAAGAGAATGAGAAGAAATTTTGATATTCTGACTTGCATCATTTTGGAAATGATCAAATAATGCACCTGGAAGTTATTTATTTTTCCCTGTTATCACAGCTTTATTTTTCCCTGTTATCACAGCTGGGTAAGGAGTCAGCTTTTGCAGCTTTTTAAGAGAACTAAACTGGATTATTAGATTTGTTTTTAATGGTAGGGTTCACCTGCAGGTCACAGTAATGTAAGGTTATTATACGTTTTTTACAGTAACAAAACTCAGATGCCCAGAAATTAACAGGCAATTTAACTTGTACAGATTTACAAATGAAAGTGGACTGATCAAAAGTAAATAAAGGGTAATACGTACAGGTCATATCTAAGGTTGATGGTGACAGGTTTTGTGATGACATGTAAAAGCTAATGGGTTTAAAGCTCATAGATTTCATTGTAACCTAATAGACCCAAGACAGAGAGAGATTTTTAATAAAAAAATAGTTTAACATTGAAGGAATTTCAATTTTTTTCTTCTTAAGAATCTACTGAAAATATCAAGGTTTGTAATGCTGTCCTAGATGAGTGAGTAGATAAATGAAAGTCATGTGCTCACCATAACAAAAGAGCTATGTTGTCCTACTTTCATCTGGTTCAATGAATGAAACTTGGACCGCACTTGGATCCAGGCTTGGTACATCCAGCATTCTGACTCCTTCCCTACCTATATTTAACTCCCTTACCATCCACAAATTACCTCAGATCTCGTTTGTTGTCTAATCTCCACACTAGTATACGTGTTTTTTCCACTTTGATGTATATATATATATATATATATATATATATATATATATATATATAAAACACACACACACACTAAAACCTGTCTGCTCCACTTTTGCTGTTATATTCTTCTCCTCTCCTATCCTACTCTACTACTACATCAATCCAGGTATCATTAATTGCTTTTTCAAGATCTGCCTACTCTTTAAGGAGCCTCACTGAAGCCAATATAATGATGCAGAGATTCCTTTGGATGTATATACAGTTGGGGGGGGGGGGGTCCTCTTGGCTCCATCTCCTTTGGTGGAGTGGTAAACAATGCCACTGCCCCCACCCCCACTGGTGACTCTGTTGTAGGTCCTGCCTTCGGTACAGGTGAGACTGCCAGGCTTATCAGGTCACTAAGTACTTCTTGGGCTTTCACAGCTTGGAGGGAGGTTTGCCTGCTGTAATGCATGCTTGCATGTCTGGTATAATAGTATGTGAAGATGTCCATCTGTACTACAAAGTATCCGAGCCTCTGGGATAGGCAAAGCACACAAATAAAAGCAGGGAGGAGGAAGAATTAGTAAGAACTGCATGTTCTCACATGAGGGGCTTGACTGCTTAATGAATTCTAGGCATGGTGACAGCTATATTTTGAGCTTTTATACATACTTATACATCTTACATGGCATGTGCTGTTTCTAAGATTTTTCACTAGTTTGTTGTCGGCCGCTACGAGGCAAGTCTTACTGGATCATGAATGCATCAGCTATAAGGATGCAGAAAGAGACTTTGGTAAAGCCTGCAGCTCTAGTAATGACTAATTAACTTAATACCATGGATAGCATCTAATCCACCTGATACTGTGGGCAGTGTCTAGTGTACCAAATACTATGGGCCAAGTCTAGTGTGCCTAATATTGAGGGAAGTTTCCAGTGTACTCAATACTAAGGGCAGTTTTCAGTACACCCAATACTAAGGACAGTATATACTGTACCCAAAACTAAAGGCAGTATTTATTTACTTGTTTATTCATTTATTTGCATTTGTTTACCAGGATGTCTACTGGGCCAGAGTGAGCCCATTTTCAGTACAGTCACAGGGAGAAAAGCTCCAAAAACAAAACAGGCATGATAAAGCTACAGAATCAAATCAGTGTCAAAAAGAGACATGATACAGAATACTAATTACAAAGAGGTGACAAAATAAAATAGACAGTATACAAGGTATAAAAATACTGTGTTCCAGTGAGTAATACAAAATTGATTTTAAAAATACAAGGCAAACGTGAGTGTCAATCAATGACATAGAACTATTAATATATGTGTGAGCATTCCACTACTGCAGTAGACAGGAAATGATAGAGAGTAGCAGCTGGTTAGACACAGTGTAAGGTAGAGACTTAGAGAATTTGCTATGTAGGCAGCAAGATTAAATAGAGGATAAAGTTAACTAAATGTTGATATATAGATAGATTTTGTTTGGATGAGAGGCTCATATCAGAACTTAGTAAGTTGGAAGCACTGAATATATGTATGAAGAGACGGGGCATAAGTGAGACAGGGAGGAAAATGAGGAGCTGGAAAATTAGGTCTGCCAGGAATATTAGTTTTTTTACGGTCAGTGCTGGTGCAAGTACTTAGCCAATGGGAGATTAGGTGTTGTCTCAACAATGTCTTAAAGTGTTCAGGGTTGCTAGTAGCCCTAATTGATGGAGGGAGAGCATTCCATAACTTGGTGATGGTGTAGGGGTAGCGCATTTGACTAGCAGAAAGGGTAGGTTTTGTTACATTAAGGAGCATCTGATTGACAGATCGGAGAGATCCATTAGCATCATACATTGTAAACAAACAGGAGAGGGCAGCACAGCTAGAAGGCTTGCAGATTAGCTTATTAGCAGTGGTTAGTTGGAGAAGTTCCAGACAGTTTAGACATTGGAGTGATACACAGTGAAGGAAGGAGTGTTTAGCGTTGGTTACAAATTTTGCGATTTTATTGTAGCATGAGTCCAGTTTAAAATTATGAGAGGATTGTATATTTGTAAGGAGTAGTGCACCATGCAGCAAAGATAGAATTTGAAAGGAAGAGGCAAGGGATAGTCATGCAGCATAGGTGAGGAAGTGTTTGTGCCTGTAAAGGATGCCTAATTTCTGATGGGCTTTTTTGATATTAGTGTTAATATGCTGGTCAAAAGTTAGGTTTGCGTCTATAATGACATCTAGAAATTTGGTATAAGTGACTACTTCAATGCAAATGTTAAGTGAGTGACTGGTAAATTCTTTTTTGGTTTAGGGTATAGTTTATTTGGGGGGGGGGGTGAATATCATGAGTTTGGTTTTATCAGCATTTAGGGCTAAATGGTTATTATACATCCAGGTTTCGGTGGAGGTGAAGGCATTTTGGGTGAGTGTCAGTAGTTCTGAAGTGGACTTGGCCACGCAAATGATGGCAGAGTAATCTGCATATTGGGTGGTACTGGTATAGAAATCATTGATAAAAATGCTGAAAAACAGTGGACAAAGTGTGGACCCTTGTGGGACTCCAGTTTTGACATTAAGGAATAGAGAGAAGGATTGGTGTCATCTGGTTGCTTGTCGTCTATCTATAAGGTAGTTGGAAGATCATTTTAGGGTGGAGGGAGATGTGCCTAAATTGGAGGATTTGGAAAGGGAGAAGAAGGTGGGAAACACTACTGAAGGCCTTGGAAAGGTCAAGAAATAGTGTGGCGACAATGCTTCCTGCTTCTCAAGCATGGCTGATTGTGTCCAATACGGATATAAGAGTGGTGGTTGTGCTGTGTCCTAAATCCATGCTGGCTTGGAGAGAGGATGTTGTGTTGTAGGTAGTTAAGTAGCTGGCCATGAATACATTTTTCCCAACACTAAGGGCAAATCCTATTGCACCAAATACTAAAGGCAGTGTAGACTGTGAAAGGAAAATCTACTAGATAGGCATAATTTGTGGAGACTAACTTGCTCCTTTGAGGTCTTCCCTATTGCCTGCTTTCTCATACTGTTTTCCTTCTGAGTTATAATGTTATGATACAGTACTCAACGACTAGTATCTAATTTTTGCTAACACTGATTTTTTTTTACCCTGGCCTGAATGAATGTGTGAGAATATCAAATGGACATTTGAGATACAGGCAAACTTTATTAACTAATATGTTACCACATGATAAAAAAGACAACAGCAGTTAACAATAAACGTGTAACCAAAATAAATATTTCAACATATACAGTAAATTCTCAGTTAACCAGAACTCTCAAGCTACGAGAAAAAAATCGAAAAAATACAGTACAATATGAACAATTCAGTTTTTCATGTGTTGGACTTTGTTCTTCCCTCGCAGAAACATACCTTACATTTTTAGTGTTAGAGTTTTAAAAAGGAAGATACAAATAAATTCTCTCTCCCCAACTTGAGAACAAGTCAAACCACTAAAACGTGGAGCGAGTGTTGACTCGGTCAGTTTGCACCAGATTGCACATTTTGTCTCTCTGATCTCTCACACACACAGTCTCTTAAGTTTTCGTACATGCATTCGCTCACTCCTTCTCCAGTCTCTCACACACATACTCTTCAGCTTTCAAACAGCTCTCCGATCTCTCTCACACAGTTGCTTCTGCTTTCATACGTGCATTCAGTCTCTCTCTGTTCAGTTTATTCAATTCATCCCCATGGGTGCCAGTTAACTGAGAGTTTACTGTATAAAACATTGTGTTGCTTGTCAAACAAGCACAATTTAATGCAGAATTTATTTCCAACCAATGCCAGAAATGTCAACACATACACATGGGGAAACAAGCACCAAACTTAAAATTCAAAACACATAAATAATTAGGCAAACAAAAGCAATAAATAATCAAATAAATATATTTTTTGTAAAGATGACCTGTCTTAACCATAGTCGGTCACTATGACAAGCTAGCTCCATGGCACACAGGGATAAAACATTTGGCAAAAACAGAATAAACAGTCTCAACAGAATTCAGTCAGACAGGCATTTAAGAAGTGGCAAGGAGGTTTTAAAAAGAAGTCACAAACCTCTCAAAACCAGCACTCCAATAAGTCCAAATGACTATTCAAGAGACCTTGTGACCCCTCCCACCTGGCCCAGTCTGAATCTCCATTTTTCTCTTTGGCAACAGATCGTTTCAGACAAATGGATTCTGAAAATCATTCATCAGTGTTACAGATGGCAGTGGGAGGAAATTCCTTCTTTCCAGGGGATCATTCTTCATCTTGCAGCAAGTACAGTTGTGTACAGTTACCATAAATGTAGATGCTTGAACGTACTCACTGTTGCAGTCATCACACTTGGGTTATCTGCCTGCAGGTAGCCCTCAGTCGGCCCAAATACCAGAGTCTTAGTATTTCTGTGACAGATGCTGTCGCTTCTTCCATGACGTCAGGTGGTCAGGGGTATAAAAACCGGCAGCCGACGCCATTACATCAGTTTTTCTTGCCCCAAATGTCAGGAGCCCCCAAATAGGGGTATAGTATATGGTTGGGAAAACACCACCAGTAAAAAGTAAATTCCAATACCATTAGGAATAGCCATAGAGAGGAGAGATAGAAAGATAGAGAAAAATAGGGGGCTGGAGGGAGGGAAACCAGGACTGCAACAGTGAATACACTTGAAAATCTACATTTATGGTAAGTTTACACAACTGTACTATGTTCTTCGTGTTTCACTGTTGCAGTCATCACACTTGGGTTGATTCCCAAAGCTAAGGAAGGGCGGAGGCAGTCAAGAAGAGTTAGGGCTGGCTAGTAGGCCCTGCAAGACTGCTATGGCAAATCCTGCTCTGGATTTGGAAAATATAGGTAAGTGGTAATGCTTGGTGAAGGTGTGTACAGAACTCCAGGTTGCAGCTTCCAGAATATCCCTGGTAGGGACTCCCCTGAGAAATGCTGTAGAGGTAGAAGTAGCCCTAGTGGAATGTGTTCTGACCCCCTGAAGGGTTGGTTTTCCATGGTGCTTGTAGCAGAAATGGATGCAGTGTGCTATCCATTTGGAAATGGTTTGTTTAGAAATGGCCTTGCCCTCTGCCCCTGTTGGAAAGTTGACTAGCAGCTGGTCAGATTTTCTGAAAGGCTTAGTCCTATCTAGGTAGAATCTAAGCAGTCTGTGCACGTCCAAAGAGTGCAGGATCTTTTCCCCTTTATTCTGACGGTCAGGGAAGAAGGTTGGCAAATGGATGGATTGGTTTAGGCCACACTGGACACTACCTTAGGCATAAAGGACGGGTTAGTCCTGAGGGAAACCCTGTCAGCAAGAAAGATAATAAAGGGTTCCACAGCCATCAGTGCCTGTAGCTCAGACACTCTTTTAGCTGAAGTGATGGCTAGAAGCAAGGCTGTTTTCCAAGAGAGGAATTTTTACTCTGCTGAAGCAGCAGGTTCAAAAGGGAGAAGCGTGAGCTTTTCCAGTACAAAGTTAAGGTCTCAAGCAGGGGGTCTTGGGGGCCTTAAGTTGTTAGCCCCTCTCAGGAATTGTTTGTTGAGAGGATGAGAAACTAGAGGTGGCTCAGTGTTGTAATGAGCTGAAATGGCAGAGGCATGAATCTTAATGGAGGAGAAGGATAGGCCTCTGTGGAGTAGCTCTGCTAGGTAATCCAGGATTAGAGATGAGGGCAAAGTTGTGTCCTTTACTTTAGACTGAATCCAAAAACAATATCTTTTCTGCATAGGACTTCCTAGTACTAGGCCTTCTGGCTTCAAGAATGACGTCCAGCACCTGTTTACTTAGGGTTGCTGGTGGAGTATTCAAGGAATAAACTAGGCTGCAAGATTAAGGGTTTGTAATTGTGGCTGCAAAATCTGTCCCTCCTGCTGTGATAGCAGGGTAGCGGTCTGGTGTAGGTGCCAGGGTGGCACCGTTGTCAGGCTGCGCAGGAGTGGGTACCACTGCTGGCGTGGCCAGTCTGGGGCAATCAGAATTGTCCTTGGCCTGTCTTCTATCTTCAGTAGTTACTCTTGGCAGAAGGGGCAGAGGGGAAAGGCATAGATTGAGAGGTGTTCCCATTGAAGGAATAGGGCATCCACTTTCCAGGCCCTGCTCTGAGGGTTCCCAGTGCAGAATTTGCTTAACTGGTGGTTGTGGGTGGAGGCAAAGTGATCTACTCTGGGGTCCCCCACTTCTGGATCAGGAGGTTGAAGGTGCTGGGCTCCAATTTCCACTCGTGTGGGTCTAGGAGATTTCTGTTTAAGTCATCTGCCAATGAATTTTGTTTGCCTGGCAGGAATTGAGCTTGTAGATGGACTTAGTTGTCCAAAGCTGTGCTCCACAGAGTCATGGCTAACATGCAGAGTGGGTAAGAATGGGTTCTCCCCTGCTTGTTTATGTACCAAATAACTGTGGTACTGTCTGTTTTTATCAGCAGTTGTCCTGGAAGGATTAAGTATCTGAAAGCTGTCAGAGCATTCTGTACAGCTAGTATCTCCTTTTGGTTGATGTGCAGGAGAATTTGGCTTGGGCTCCAGTGGCCCTGAATGCATTTGCCAGCCATGTGGACCCCCCCCCCCATGCATAGTCTGATGCATCTGTGGCCAGGGTTTGGGAGGCGTGGGGTAGAGTAAAATGCAGTCCCTTGTTGTGGTTGCATGCTTCTACCCACCAAAGGAACTCTGCCCTCAGAAAAGGTATGATAGGAATGACTGTTTTCAGGTCCTGAGAATGTTGGCACCAAAGACTTTTTAAGTACCATTGAAGTTTCCTCATATGTAGTCTTGCATATGGAATTAGCAGAATACATGAGGCCATGAATCCTAGGGCTTGCAGCATTTTTCTTGCAGTTAGCTGGGTTCTGGCGGCCATTTGCTTGAAGTAGTCTGTCAGATGATACTTGTTTTTCTGAAGTGAGAAATGCCATCTGGGAAGTTGTGTCCAAGCTTGCTCCCAGGAATACAATCTTTTGACTGGGCACCAGTTGTGATTTCTTTTCGTTGATGGTGTACCCCAAATAAGTGAGAAGGCTTTTTACAAATACCAGGTGCTGAAGCAGCAACTCCTGGCTGTCCGCCTGAATCAGGCAGTCGTCCAAGTACGGGTACATTTGGATATTTCTCTGCCTGCAGTATGCAATGGCTGGAGTCAGGCATTTTGTGAATACCCTGGGTGCAGTAGATAAGCCAAAGTGAAGTGCAGAGAACTGACCATGCATAGATCCTACCCTAAAACGTATATATTTCCTGCATGATTCCCTGATGGGGATGTGCAGATAAGCTTCTTTTAAGTCTAGGGTGACTAACCAGGCATCCATGGCTAGCATAGGGAGAAGCTGTTGCAGGGTAAGTATCTTGAATTTTGTTATCACCAGGAAGGTGTTGAGAATTGAAAGATCCAGGATTGGGTGCCAAGAGCGCTCTTTCCTGGGTACCAGGAATAGACTGAAGTAGAAACCCTGAACCCTTTTGTTCTACTGAAACTGGCTGAATAGCTCTGATGTTGAGCAGGGAAAGAACTTGGTTTTGAGCCTCTGTCCACTGGTTTGGAGGAAGGTCTGGAAACCCGCTTGGAGTTGGCAATGAATGGAAATAGAATTTGTACCCCTGGGATATAATGTTGAGGACCCATCTGTCCCGAGTGATGGACATCCAGTTTTTTGCATGAAAGGCAAGTTTTCCTCCTAGGGGCACAAGCAATTGGGCAGGGCTGGGAGGTAGAGCTGAGTAGTCATTGTGAACTTTTTCTACAGGGAGGTGACTTGCCACTCCTTGTTTTAGGGGTAGGAGAACTCCATTGCTTAGATCTCTGCATACCCTGAGACTGTAGTCTGGGTGGTCTGTTTCCCCTGGGTCTTGTTTGGGAAGGCCTGGAGGGGACTGGAAAAGACCAGTATTTTGAAGGGCAATCCCTACTGAATCGAACTGATTGCACTTGTAAGAATTCTTTAACAACTTGCATAGATTAAGCTTTTTCTTCCATCTTTTTAAAAACAACTTCTGCTTTGGTGCCAAACAAAATGTCTTTATTTAAAGGAGCATCTAGTAATTTGGATTTAACATGATCTGACAAGGTCTGCTCCTTCAGCCAAGCATGTCTTCTCAATACAGAGCCAGTGACTGCAGCCCTGCAAGATGCTTCGTGGGCATCAAAACCACACTGCAAAGTATGCTTACTAACTTGGTTTGCAGAATGCATAAGCTCTTGCAAATCTTTATTTTCTGCACAATCTGGAAATATTATCATTTTTTGCTTAGAGAGATCCATAACCTGTTGCTGGTACTTCAGCATGTGAAACTGGCAATTCAATGCCCTGATAGCAAGAGTTGCAGAGGTATATACCTTCTTACCCCATCTGTCTAAAGTTCTGTAATCCCTGTCCGAAGGGGTAGGGTTTTTGACTGTAGTAGCCTTAATATCTTTAGGTCCTTGGGAAATGATCTCTGTATCAGCAGTAGGATTCTTGAAAAGAAACTTGTGGGACTCAGGTACTCAGTAGTACCTGTCCGGTTTCTTAGGGGCTGGAGGTAAGGTGTCTGGAGTAAGACTGGATTCCAAGAAAACATCATCCACAACATCTAGGACGGGGGAATAGCTAAAGGCATGTGCTGAGGTAGCTCTAAAAATTCTATGAGTCTCTTTTTGGACAGAGGATAGTCTTGGCATTCCCAATGGAAATGCTCTTTTAAAGTATGCAAGGTTTCACCAAAAGAGAAACCCTATGGAGGGGAGGCAGAGGGAATGGATTCCTCTGCATCTGAATCCTCATAGGCTGATAAAGGCATGTCCTGATAATCAGAAAGGTCAGAGTCATCAGACTTCTGGTCTGTAGAATCTGAAGGCAACTGAATTCTTTGTCTCTTAGCAGTGGAAGGCTGCCTTCCCCTAATTAGCGTTATAAGGTCTTCAACCATTCTAAGCATTTGTTTTTGTGGTATGGGGGCCTGAGCATGCACTTTGGTCGTCTGTTTTCTAGGCATAGTGCTTACTCTGGGCCTAAGAAACTCAGTAGTTTTGGCTAAAAAAGAAGTCGTTGGTTTGATTCGAACATCAGTAGGTCGGAAAACACCTTCAGAAGCCGGTGCCTGCACAGCGGCTCCGGACCCATCCAAGGTACAGACATCCGCTGGTTCCATAGTCGAAGAAGCATCTCGCAGCCTGCGAATCCACAGAAGTGGGCATTAGGGGCTGAAAAAGTCACCTCACTGAGTACCGGCTGACTGGTGACTAGATTAATGGAAGCGTTGTCGGCAGTTTTGGACCTATGCGGTCTGTCTCTGTCTTTATTCCTTATGTTTTTTCAGATGATCAGTAGTCTGATGGCTTACCGAAGCCATTTCGGAATACAGAGATCAACAGCAAAAGAATTTAGCAACAAAAATAGCCCAACGACGAATGGTTTGGGCGTTAAACAAGGCACAAAACCGACAGTGAGGGATGTCGTGGTCTGGGCCTAAACAGGTGACGCAGTAAGAATGAAAATCTCTGTGAGGTATTTGCTTTCCATAGGCAAGACAATTGTTAACTTTTTCTGACATCGGTTAGAGCAAGAAAAAAGGATCCCCAACAGGGTACTTAGCTTTAGAAGACTTCAGGATTATCAACTCGAAAAATTTCAGGTAGCGGCCGACTGGCACTTGCGAATTGCTTCTGCTTTGGGCTCCTCCTCAGCAAGAAAGACTGATGTAATGGTGTTGGCTGACTGTTTTTATACCCCTGACGACCTGACATCATGGAAGAAGCGACAGCATCTGACGCAGAAATACTAAGACTCTGGTATTCGGGCCGACTGAGGGCTACCTACAGGCAGATAACCAAAGTGTGATGACTGCAACAGTGAAACACGAAGAAAATCAGATTGTTTGGTTTCCACTTGCTCATCACATGTGGTCCCAAAGAGTGATAGAACCAATTCCTCCTTCCCAGGTGGGGAAGAGGTTTTATTCAATGATGCTCCTGATCTCAAAGAATGAAAACACTTGGAGACAAGTTCTGGATATTTCTGTGTTAAACCTGTTTGTGATGGTGCACAAACTCAAAATGATGTCACTTCACAGCCTGTGACCTCTACTACTACTACTTTCAAGTTTCCTGGTAACACTAGACTTAAAAATGCTGATCTCATCCCTATTTATCCACGCTTCAGGCTTTTCTTAAGGTTGTGTGTGTCTGGACCACATGATCAGTTCTCTGCCTCAACCTTTGGACCATCCACTGCACCAATGGTATTCACAAAGTGTTGAGCTCCAGTTACAGCTCACTGCAGGCTACAGGCTATCCACATTTTTCGGTATTTAGACAACTTCCTTATCTTTGTAAAATATCAGGAATCTCTCTGTTGGGCGAGAGATCTTTTGCACAAACTGGGATTCTAAAAAAAATAATTAAAGTCTTCTCGACTCCCTCACACAGGATTGTGTTCCTGGAAAGTCAACTAGACATCTCAGTTCAAAATGCATTTATTCTGCAGGAAAAAAATAGGTCTTTTTTAGATTTATTTCTAAGTTTTTCCACTTGGACTTCAGTCATTGCAAGGGAATACCTCAGGACTTTGGGTCTCGGGTATCTCTATGATTCGCATAATACCCCTGGACAAGACTCTACATGAGAATGATAAGGTGATAATCTGAAATCTTTTTGGTCCCAGTATCAACACCTTTTATCTTTTTAGATCCCAGTACTAGGATTTGTCACAAGAGAAATCACTTGGTGGAGACAACAGATATCCTTAAATTAAGGTCACCTCTTTTCCTTCCCTGCTCCAAAGCAGTTAGTCACCACAGATGCTTCAGACTTTACTTGGGGAGCAGTTTCCGGAGAGACAAAAGCTCAGGGGGTGTGGGGCACTAAGGACAGAGCCAAGCACATAAATATCAAGGACATGTTTGCCCTGATCAAGGCACTTAATTCTCTGAACTACCTTTGGTCCCTGGGACCTCTTCAGGTAGTTACAGACAATACCACAGTGATGTGGTACATCAACAAGCAAGTGAGAACTAGGTCGTACCCTCTTTGCAGACTAGCCATGTTAGCTTGGGATATAGCTTCACAGCACAATCTCACTCTACAGGATTCTAACTTTCCATCAGAGAGGAACAATGCAAACCATCACAAATAGAAACTAACAATCAGGACTCTTCAACTGACCGCCTGGATGATGGGGTCTTAATTCCCTTTAGGCACCTGTTTTCTGAGGTCGTGCATCAGGTACTAATGGAGGCAAGAAATCCTGCCACTAAAAGTCATACAGTAGCAAACAGAAAAGGTTTTCTAGTTGGTGTCAACAACATAACCAGCACCCATTCAGAGCTAGTTGTTCTCTAATTTTACTATATTTGAGTGACTTACTATACTATGGCCTTTCTTATTCCTCTATCAAGGTTCATCAGACAGTTCAGCAATGTTAGTCCATGGATCCTCCTCTTCCAAGACAGTCACATGTCAAAATGTTCTTCAAAAGGGCTTTGCAGAAGAGGCCTCGAAGTAAACCGGTGGCCCCTCCTGGAAATCTTAATTCTGTGTTAGAGAAACTAACACTTTCTCCATTTGAACCAGCTAATCTGCCTGACTTGAGGTTCTTACCATGGAAAACAATTTTATTGACTGCTTTGACTTCTGCAAGAAGGGTATCTGATTGCAAGCTCTTATGCTGAATTAACCCTATCTCATTTCCACAAGGACAAGGTTTCTTTCAGAACTAATCCTTTTTTATGCCTAAAGTGCTATCTAACTTTAAGTCAATTATCTATCTCCCCATATTCTTTCTTGAACCTAAAAATGAGGGAGAAATGTTACTCCATACCTTGGATGTCCACAGACAAACTCAGGTACTATCTTGACAAACTAAATCTTTCAGATCATCGGATCAATTGTTCATTTCTTGTGAAGGTAAGAAGGAACAACTAGTATCAAACCAGACTATTTCTAAATGGTTGATTAAGGCTATTACCTATTGTCATACTCCTTCTCCCCCTTGGAACCTTTCATTTGTGCTGCAATCTCTTACACAGAGTCCCTTCAAACCTGCTACAACTTGTGATATGAAATTTCTATCATGGAAGACCACTTTTCCGGTAGCTATAACATCGGCAAGAAGAGTTTCCAAGTTGTAGACTTTTTCTATTAAACCACCATATTTGATATTCTGCCACCAGTACTGTTAGCCTACAGGGTGCTGGCGGAAATTGGGGTACTGTTGGCCGAAGGAGAAGAAGAGGCAGAAGACATGGCTGAAGGCAGGAAGAGAGGAGAAAGGCTAGGACTGTGGTAGTGAGGGTCGGAACTTTGAATGTTGGCAGTATGACTGGTATAGGGAGAGAGCTAGCTGATATGACGGACAGAAGGAAGGTTGGTATATTGTGTGTGTAAGAGACCAGATGGAAGGGGAGTAAGGCTAGATGCATCAGAGGTGGGTTCAAATTGTTTTATCATGGTGTGGATGGGAGGAGAAATGGCGTAGTATGCTGAGAGAATTTTAGAGGTGAAAAGAGTGTCGGATAGAGTGATGTTTATGAAGCTGGAAATTGACGGTGTAATGATGAATGTTGTTAGTGCATATGCTCCACAAGTTGGGTGTCCAATGAATGAGAAAGAAAAATTTTGGAGTGAATTGGATGAAGTGGTGATGACTGTACCCAAGGGTGAGAGAGTGGTGATTGGAGCAGATTTCAATGGGCATGTTGGTGAAGGGAACACAGGGGATGAGGAAGTGATGGGGAGGTATGGTGTTAAAGGAATGCAGAAGGTCAGATGGTAGTGGATTTTGCGAAAAGGATGGACATGGCTGTGGTGAATACGTATTTTAACAAGAGGGAGGAGCATAGGGTGACATACAAGAGTGGAGAAAGATGCACACAGGTGGATTATATCTTATGTAGGAGGGCCAGTTTGAAGGAGATTGGAGACTGTAAAGTGGTGACCGGAAAAAGTGTAGTTAGGCAGCATAGGATAGTGGTTTGTAGGATTACGTTGGTTATCAAGAAGACGAGAAGGAGTGTGAGGGCAGCACCAAGGATCAAGTGGTGGAAATTGAAAAAGGGTAATTGTGAGGTGGAGTTCAGGGATGAGTTAAGGTAGGCAATGGGTGGCAGTGAAGAGTTACCAAATAGCTGGGTAACTACAGCAGAGCTAGTAAGGGAGACTACTAGAAAGGTGCTTGGTATCACATCTGGACAGGAAGGTCGACAAGGAGACATGGTGGTGGAATGAGGAAGTACAGGAGAGTATACAGAGAAAGAGGTTGGCAAAGAAGAAGTGGGATTGTCAGAGAGATGAAGAAAGTAGACAGGAGTATAAGGAGATGAGGTGCATGGCAAAGAAAGAGGTGGCAAAGGCTAAGGATAAGGCATATGAAGAGTTGTATGAAAGGTTGGACACTAAGGAGGGAGAAAAGGACCTGTACCGATTTGCTAGACAGAGGAAGTAGGGATAGCTATGACGAGAATGAAGAATGGAAAGGCTGTTGGCCCAGATGACATACCTGTGGAAGCATGGAGGTGTTTAGGTGAAATGGCAGTGGAGTTTTTAACCAGATTGTTTAATGAAATCTTGGAAAGTGAGAGGATGCCTGAGGAATGGAGAAAAAGTGTTTTGGTACCGATTTTTAAGAATAAGTGTGATGTGCAGAGCTGTAGTAACTACAGAGGGATTAAACTGATCAGTCACAGCATGAAGTTATGGGAAAGAGTAGTGGAAGCAAGGAAGGGATGTGATGATTAGTGATCAGCAGTATGGCTTCATGCCTGGAAAGAGCACTATAGATGCGATCTTTGCTCTGAGAGTGTTGATGGAGAAGTACAGAGAATGTCGGAAAGAGTTGCACTGTGTTTTTGTAAACATAGAGAAAGCATATGACAGGGTGCCTAGAGAGGAGTTGTGGTACTGTATGAGGAAGTCAGGAGTGTCAGAAAAGTATTTAAGAGTGGTACAGGATATGTACGAGGGTAGTGTGACAGTGGTGAGGTCTGCGGTGGGTGTGACGGATGCGTTTAATGTGGAGGTGGGGTTACATCAAGGATCAGCTCTGAGCCCTTTCTTATTTGCAATGGTGATGGACCGGTTGACAGACGAGATCAGACAGGAGTCCCCATGGACTATGATGTTTGCAGATGACATTGTGATCTGTAGTGAGAGTAGGGAACAGGTGGAGGAGACCCTGGAGAGATGGAGATATGCTCTAGTGAGAAGAGGAATGAAGGTCAGCAGGACTAAGACAGAATATATGTGTGTGAATGAGAGGGAGGATAGAGGAATGGTGAGGATGCAAGGAGTAGAGGTGGCAAAGGTGGATGAGTTTAAATACTTGGGGTCAGTAGTTCAGAGTAACGGTGTGTGTGGAAGAGAGGTGAAGAAGAGAGTACAGGCAGGATGGAGTGGGTGGAGAAGTGTCAGGAGTGATTTGTGACAGACGAGTACCTGTAAGAGTGAAAGGGAAGGTCTACAAGAGGGTAGTGAGACCAGCTATGTTATATGGGTTGGAGACCGTGTTTGAGAAAAAGGCAGGAGTTTGAACTGGATGTGGCAGAATTAAAGATATTAAGATTTGCACTGGGTGTGACGAGGGTGGACAGGATTAGGAATAAGTATATTAGAGGGTCAGCCCAGGTTGGAAGGTTTGGAGACAAAGCCAGAGAGGAACGATTACGTTGGTTTGGACATGCGCTGAGGAGGGATGCTCAGTATATTGGGAAAAAGATGCTAAGGATGAAGCTACCAGGTAACAGGAAAAGAGGAAGGCCTAAGATAAGGTTTATGGATGTGGTGAGAGAGGACATGCAGGTGGTTGGTGTGACAGAGCAAGATGCAGAGGACAGGAAGAAATGGAAATAGATGATCTGCTGTGGCGACCCCTAACGGGAACAGCCAAAAGAAGATGATGATTTGATATTTCATAAAGACAGAGTGACTCTCCAGACCAACCCTTCCTTCATGCCCAAGGTAGCCATGGAGACAAATTTGAATCAGTCCATGCAGTTGCCAGTTTTCTTCCCCAACTTCTTCAATAAAGGGGAATATTATACTGCATACACTTGACGTTCATAGGCAACTACATTTCTACTTGGACAGGACCAAGAGTTTCCACAAATCTGGCCAGCTGTTTGTGGCATTTTCTATTAACAGACAAGGTCAGGCGGTTTCTAAGATTACTATATCTCACTGGATTTCAAAATATATTTCCATGGTCTATTCCTTAAAGGGTTTGTCACTACCAGGACCAGTCAGTCCCCATTCCACTAGGTCTGTGGCTATGTCAGCTGTCTTTTTGACCCAGCATTCCTTGGATGAGATTTGTGCTGCAGCCACCTGGTCTACTCATCACATTTGTTAATCATTATAAGCTCAACTTAGTTTCCACGACCAGGGCTTTCTTTGCCCCCACAGTCCTTTAGCATGTCCTTCCATGAGGCCACCCAGGGTTTTAGGGTAGCTGGGGACTCTGACCCAAGAGTAAAGAACAGTGACATGGATAACATCAAATAAAGAGTTATGCACTTATCAACATCAGATAAAGACTTATGTACTTACCATAACTTATCTGTGTTATCCTATGTCACTATTCATCACTATCCCTCCCTCCTTCCCCGGTCCTGTGGGACCTAGAGGAAGTGGAGATGTCATGTCTGGTGATTAAGGACCCGAGGAATTAGAGGGCAGCAAGGGATTATGGGAGTGGAGGAGCTCAAGCCTAAAAGCTGTCTGATAAGTTGCCAGTTTGGATCCTATGATGCAACAGTGAGGAATAGTGACATGGATAACATCAGATGTAGCTGATAAGGAGTTGGCTGATGGCAGTGATAACTGCCTTGTAGTCTGGGCAGAAAGGGGCATAGCTAGCAAAGTGTGTGTGTGTGTGTGTGTGTGTGTGTGTGTGTGTGTGTGTGTGTGTGTGTGTGTGTGTGTGTGTGTGTGTGTGTGTGTGTGTTTACTTGTCTTTATTTATTTTACATTTTTTGACCGGGTTGGTCCAACTGAGCTAAGTAGCCCTTTTTCAGCGAAGGCCCGGGAAGAAAAGCTCCAAAAGATTAAACATAGTTAAGCATATGCAACAATCTTTTAAGCAGAAAAAAGAATAATCTAGAATGTCTATAATAAATTAATGAATACATCAGTAATATAGAAATATAACCATAATTGGTAGAGGGCATACAGTACATATTAACATCACAAATAATAAAACAAAGTCCCTTATCGTATTTATAGCTCACATTCTCATCAGGGAGTAGTAAAGAGCATGGAAATAACTGAGTACTGTTACAGTAGGGAGTCAATAAAATACAGACAGGACAGTTTGTGGATTTTCTCGTAGAGCATTGCTTATGAGGGACGAATACAATGGTAAGTCCATTGACTTTTCAGGTATTCTGTGGTGGCAGCCTTAAATTTTTTTAGTTGCTTATTAGACCTAATTTCAAGTGGGAGACTGTTCCAAGCTTTGGTGAGGTTACAGCTGTATAGATTACGGCTAGACTTAGTTTTTGGTTTATGAGTTAATAGAAGGTCTTGAGTGGAGCTCCGGAGAGGTGTAGCAGGTGAGTAGTGGGAGAATAGAGATGAAAGGGTGGGGCAGTAAGAAGGTTGGTAGAGGATGCAGTGAATGATCTGGAGCTGGTAGAAGAGGAGGTGGTGTGGTAGTTCGAGCCAGTTTAGCTGTTTCAGTGAGAGGCAGTGATTGGACTTGTAGGTTTGCTGGGTGGCAAATCTAGCTATCTTATTGTAGGTTGATTCGGGTTTGGCAAGGAGAGTTGAATTAAGATTAGTAAAAACTTGAAAATTGTACAGTAGACTGGGTAGAAGGTAAGCATGGGAGAGAGCTACCTTAGCTTCCATGGTGAGAATTTTTTGTTGCGATATAGGAGTCCTACTTTTTGATGGGTTTTCCTGATACAGTTGTTGATATGCAAGTCAAACTTAAGACGGTCATCAATAATCAATAATAACTCCTAATGGCTTTGTATTGGATTCAGCCTCAATTAAGGTGTCATTTAGAGGACCACATTGAGAAGGTGGATCTGATGTGGTTATAGTTTATTGGTAGAAAAAGTATTAACTTGTTTTTTTGAGGGGATTAAGGATTAGTTGGTTTTCAGAGAGGCAGTTTTCAACTATGGTGAAGGTAGTCTGGGTGGCAGAGATGAGTTCTGAGGGAGAGTCAGCAATAGTGATGACTGTAGAGTCATTAGCTTATTGGACAAGAGTTGAGAGAGGGCATGAGGAGTGGAGTGAGTTGGTAAAGATGTTAAAAAGTAGTGGCCCAAGGATGGATCCTTGCGGGACACCCATTTTAAGTGAAAGAGGCGGGGAGTGAGCAGAGTGCCATTTCACTTCTTGAAGTCGGTTACAGAGGTAAGATTAGTTTGTGCATTAAGAAGTGGATGGCAGGCAATGTCAAAAGCCTTTGAGAGGTATAAGAAAAGGCAGGAGATAAGTTTGTTGTCTTCTCTGGCTTAGGGAAACAGAATTAAGGAAGAGTAGTAGGGCAATGATAGTGCTATGTTTAGGTCTAAATCTGTGCTGAGTTGGTGTAAGCAGGTTTTCTTGAATTAAGTAGTGTATGACTGGTTTATGAATACATTTTTCGAGAATTTTGGAGATTGGTGACAGGATAGCGATAGGTCTGAAACTGGTAATGTCAGTGGAGTTACCTCCTTTATGTATGGGTAAAGCATAGAAATGTTTCCAGATGGAAGGGCTATTTGAAGAAACCGAGAGGGGATGTCTACAGATGCTGAGTATGGTTTTAATTTGGAGAACAAAGATTTGATGCATCTGGTAAGTATAGGTTTAAGTGTGAATTTATTTATAGTGGTTGAGTTCTGTGGGGATTCTGTGTAGTTAGAAATATTGCTTTGAGTGGATGGGTTGGAGTTAGGGTTAAATAGTTTGGATATGAAGTCAATGAAATAGGTGTTGAAGGTGGAGGCAGTTTCTTCTGGAATTTTATCTGGATATGGATTAGGGGAGCTTGGAATACCAAGGTGTAGTATTTGGTTTATTGAGTTCCAGAATTTTTTGGATTAGATCTCATAACTGAGGGGTGGTTGTAGAAGAAATCTCTTCTGTCTTTGTTAATGGGTTTTTAGTCAGATTTCCAAGTTGTTTAAATTTCTGCAAGTCTGCTAAAATCTTTGTTTTTTTCTGTTTTCCATGCCTTGTCTCTCTTTTTTTATTAGGGAATGGGTGGTACTGGAGAGCTAAGGTGAAGTATTGGACTTTACAGTATATATATATATATATATATATATATATATATATATATATATATATATATATGTGTGTGTGTGTGTGTGTGTGTAGTGTGTGTGTGTGTGTGTGTGTATGTGTGCGTGCAAACCAAACCTCAAAGAGTGTGTGTCCATCTACTTGGGCAGGGACACAAAGCAGTGACTGGACAGAGAGGGTGCTGGAGGTCTTGGCTTGGCCACTCAGCTGAGATCTCCACTCTATAGCTGTGCCAGTGGGGAGTCTTATTGGGGATCTGGAGAGAGAGGGAGAAACTAGCCGGAGACTGACTGTGGTCTCTGTGTGTTCTTAAGGGAAATTGCACTTGATGTAGAGCTGCATCTGGAAATACTGTGTGTGTGCCCGTTACCCTCTCAGTGTACATCCCCCACAGTGGTGAGGTTTGAGGCTCTGATTAGTGGTCCAGTGGTGGGTCATCATAGACACTACTGTGTGTCTACTCCTCAGATGCTTGATTCTGATTCAGTGAATTGAAAAACATATAAATTGTACCAACTGTAAAGTCACTGCTCTCAAACTCACAGTGCAAAGCATTACATCTCTTATTCTACAGCCAAAGATACACACAGTTCTCAACAATCCTTGATTTTACTGAATACCTGTGATTTTTTTTTCTCAGATGTATGACTGTTCTTCAGACATTTTTTACACATTGAGTACTGCATTCACTAAATAATGACAGACATTTTGTGTTACAGCCTCATAACATTCAGCAAATGCATGCTAAAGTAAAACCTGTTATTCTAATACATTTCTAAGTATACAAGGACAATATTTATAATCTGTCTCTGATTTGGGAACTTCATCCTGATTTTTTTGCCTTTTTGCAGATTCTTAGTCCAAGAAGTTGACAGCCCCCACCACACAAACATACACCCACTTGCAATAGGGGGTATTTCAGATTTATTCCTGGTTTGCCTTTTTTTCTGCCCATCAGTAAATGTGATTAGCCACAGCTGCATTAAGTGTGGGGAAAAAGGAATATACATCACATTATTTTCTTTTCCTGACAATGCCCAGGGTGGTTTAATAGGCTGTCCTGAAGCCACAGCCTTGCATCCAGATGTCTATCTCTGATTAGCTTCCTTTCTCTCTCTGCCATCTGGCTATAATTGTGATTTGAGAGGCAATCAGAAAACAGAAGGCAGAACCATCACTGTTTTAAAGTGGAGCACTGCTTCACTTCTACGTGAAATGTGGAGCTTTCTGCAGAATGGGGTGCTTTTATAAATGTACTCTTAATATACTTTTTAAAGCACTAAACATTGGAACTTTCCTACCATGCAGATTAGGAAGAGAATCAAAATATTAAAGTGGCCAGAATGAACAGGGGATTGTTGAGGTGCATGTCTCACAGATTTGATGCAAGGATGTTGTGTGCTGAACAAAGGTGGTAAGAGTACCTTGAGTAGAACTAGGGTTTTTTAAAAAGATGGACATGAGAGACCAGAAAAGGACATGCACAAGTGTTAAGACTCACTGCAGGGTATCCACACAACAGTAAAATCACAAAAGACTATCTTCATTGACTAGATTTACTGCAAGGGGAATCAATGGTTTCCTGGCAAATAGGTCTAACTTCTGCATATTATCTGAACAAATGTTACACAGTTAACAGCTGTAGTCAATACCAATGCCAGAGGTACAAAATCAACATCACAGGAGGACAGCAGAAATGACAACACAGAATTAATGTCACTCTTCTAAGAAGAATGTTTCTGAAGCTGCATACTACATGTGCCACTCCGAAACGTACAGCTACTGCCACTGTTTACCAAAACAACACAACAAACACCACATCACTATTACTGCAATGCAGGTGTTCCAAAGAAGGTGCTAGTGACCTTTACATACAGTATATGTTGGAAAATAAGCCAAATGAGGTGTCTTTAAAGTAAGGTGTCACATACCTTTATTTTATCTTCATACAACTTCTCCTTCTGTGCCTGGTGGGCCTCCATGCGCTGTGCCATTGTCTGAGCTTCACGAGAACTCTCTTCCAGCTCCTACATGTGAACAACAAGCAGAAAATACACTTAATATTACAGCTACATAAGCAAATACTCCTTGTAAGTGTACTCCACATTAACCTCCTGGTTCTGTAAGTTAGAAGCTTGCACCCCATCAATCCAAACAGTATGAAAAATAACTTAAATTGTATTTATTTTTCTGGGTACAGTGACAATCTCCATTGATCTTTTTCATACTCAGCCTGGGTGTGGTGTCTGGTTAAGTAACTTGTTCAGAGTTATACAGTTAGATACCCATCGTATAAGCTGAACTCTACAGAGGTCTTCTGCAGTGGATAGCCACTGGGATTTTTTCTGCTGGACCATCCAAAATCAGCACATTTCTAAATTCTCTCATTCCTACATTTGAGGGAAGAGTGTAATCCCTGACAATGCATGCTAAGGCATCATTCACAGAGAGAAAACTAGTTTCTTTGTAAGTGGTCAATATCCATCTCTTCTAGTTGGGATATTCTCTTAAACTTGTTTCTTCCACTGTGTTTCCTATTAAAATACTAAGAATATGAGACCACAGGACATTTCTATTTCTCCATTTTCCACCATTGTCGTGGGGCATGATAATGATAAAAATATCACTGCATTACTGCTGTGCAACGTAGTGTTTCCGATATAATTTGTGAAACAAGAAATTAGTTTGCTGAACTTAAATAGAAGATACGTCTTCTGCTGAAGGAAAGGGACGCTACCTAGCTTGAAGGAATAATGAAGAGTCAAAAGCACACACTGCAGAAGACCTTTCACAGACCAGTGAATATAAATGTATCTGCTTATAACCAATAGAAGACACCCAAATAGGTGCAAATAAAAAAAATTAAAAAACAAAACGCTACCATGTGGTGGAAACTCGTAACTATAGTCAAAATTTATTTAACATGTAAAACCATAAATACTTAGCGCTTTCATCCTCTTATACACAGGGCTTCATTCGAGTAAGGCCATTCAACATAAAACACTTATTTAAATAGAATAAAATCATGTGATTCTAGCACCTGATTTTAAATTGGCACTTAGTTCTTAAAAAACATCTCTACCTAAACTTCTTGTGCTGTTATCCTAAAATACAAAATCATAACAAGTAAACAACACTAGATGGCTGACTTATCTGCTTATGTCTGACTTCAGAGTTCTTCTGCAGTAGGTAACACTTACAAAC
This sequence comes from Protopterus annectens, assembly GCF_019279795.1. Lineage (NCBI taxonomy): Eukaryota > Metazoa > Chordata > Ceratodontiformes > Protopteridae > Protopterus > Protopterus annectens. Next base: position 625,643,869 of record NC_056733.1, read on the forward strand.
CATCCCAAGAAGTGAAAATTAAACCTCTAAGGAGGCAGTCCTAAAGCATCAAGGTACCAGAGGAAACCATAATGGAATCAAGTCCAAGCCATACTACCTGGTGAAGGTATAATATAAAGACAAAACGTCAGTGGTCAAATGTATGCGCTATGGACATTTCTGAAGGAAGTACACTTGTAGTGCCTTTGCCTTTGACAGCAGTGTTTTCCAAATGGAGGTTTGTCACTTGACAGAAAACACAATGCAGATAGTCATACACTAAAAAGGGTTTGCTTAGCCACTGCTAGCACATCTTCTTTATGGATTCAAGCAGCCAAGCACCTCTTCCATGTTCTTATATTCATGGTTCCTCTTTTAGGTAAAGCGTGAGCTGGCACTAAACATCCAAAGTATGAAGGTCTCAATGTTCCCTGGATTCTACTATCCCAAAGAAAATAGAAATAGCATTGTATTGGTTTCATGGACAATAGGGATACCATTACAGGGGCATTTTGGAGAAATATGGGCTAGTCCTAAGGGACAGCCAATCCCTCTGAAATATCAGCTAGCTTTCTACAAGTAATGGCTTTCAGTATGGAGATCCTGCAAGTACAGATGATCATCAAAACAAGCACCTATGAAGAGATGAACTTCACAGCGACCAAATCAGACAGATGGAATAGAGGACAGGAAGCCTGCCAGTCAAGGGGTCTATATGACATCCACGAAAACCGCTTTAAGTGAATGACTATTCAATTAAAGATAACCAGCGAAATCTAACTCCGTCAAACAGCCATTCCAGTGAATTTTGTCCTAGGGGGAAAAAATGCTTGGCCAACCTAAAACCAGACAAAATTTAAAACCCTTTCCCCCCACACCTCTCTAACTAAATATACCAATTCTGAGATCGCACTGCACTGGGGAAAAGGGCAAATTCCCGATGATGGCCAAGCGTTTTTTCCTCATAGAAAAAAATTTGCTGAAATGGCCATTCGTGGGAGTTTGATTTTGCTGGGTATCTTTCATTGGAGTCATTCGCTGAAAGGGGTTTTTGCAAATGTAATATAGACCCCAGTAAAGAAGGTTCTTCAAAGGTAGACAAAGCTATAGAACACCCTTAGGAAGCTACTTATCAGCCAGTGCTCAGCTGCAGATCTACCATCTACAAGGACATGGTGTACAGAGATGGCAGAAATTTACATTCTGGTTGTAGAACAGCTAAGATCCAATCAAGTAAGTGCCTGACATGAAGTCAGGTCTACAAGTAAAAACTAGAGTCCCACAGAAAACCCTTATCCAAATGAAGAAGCTGCTTCACTTAGCAGAATACTGCTGTAGTCCAACTGCAGACTAGGAAATCTACACCGCCACTATGCTACCTACACTAAGGCGGAAGATATAGTGAATCTACGGAGGGTTTTTCATCCAGAAAAAAGGTGGTTATTGTCACACTGTACTCATCCCTCATTAGACTTGTTATAGAGTACAATGCCCCATTTGGTATGTACCTCACAAGACATCTGCAACAGCTGGAAAGGCCGCAGAAATACTTCACTAAAAGAATCACAGGCCTAAAGCAGATGCCCTATGCTGACTGTATAAAAAAAAAAACTTCAGCTAGACTCTGTGGCATATCGTCTACTCAAAGGCGATCTCTGCTTAACATACAAGGCCATGTCAAACCCTGAGCTGTTGGACATGCTCCACTTAAAGAAATCCCAATCCCTCAGAGCCACATGCTCCAGGGATCTAAACCTTGTCATCACAATGAACAAAACATGCTGGAGGGATAGGTTCCTGACCCAGAGACTCACCATACTCTGGACTAGACTGCCTCCCTTGGCCCTCTTCAAAATGAACCTTGATGATTGGATGGGAGATAGGAAATTCACCCTGGGGATCACGTCAGTCACCCTGCTAGACAGGGATCCAGAGAAGTAAATATTGTGGAAAGAAATATACAGGGGATTGTTATGGCTAGGCTTGTATAGGCCCTAGGGCCGATAGCCTAGTACCAACCTATGAACCTATAAATTTAGCTCAAACTTTACCCCTCTCTCCCAATCATCTGTCCTTCAAACCATACCTGAAACTGACACCTCCAGCTATCACATAAGTCTAAGTCCTGAAAGTGCTATCAAAAGCTAAAAATACTGCATCAATGGGTCCTGACAATATCCGTAGATGCATCTTAAATAGTACGAAGCACGATTTAGCTACACCTCTAACAAGGCTGTTCACACTCAGCCTCCTTGTACAAAGCAAATGGGGAACAGCTACAGTCATTCCCCTGCATAAGGAAGGACCTTCCATAAACAAAGGCAATTACAGCCCCATAAGTCAGACCAGCCTCATATGCAAAGTCATGTAAAGACTGGACCCATCACTTTTTGAATTTTTCAAGTGCAGGTCATGCTTACTCGACCTGGATTTTTTTGGAAAGGTCAGCAAAGCAATGGACGAAGGCAAACTGGTACATACTGCATACCTTAACCTGGCCAAGGTTTATGATTCATTTCCCCACTTGGGCATTGTAGAAGAGTTAAATAAACTGGGAATAAACCCCCAGGTCACCCACTGGATTGGCTACTGGCTCACAGATAGGACACAGATAATCAAAATAGGGGAATTTACATCCACAGAGACCAGTCACCAATGGCATTCACCAGGATTCGGTGCTGGGACCTCTACTGTTTGCATATACTTTTCTGAGGTAAAAGCCAGCACCAAAGGGCTCTAGCTGGCCAGGTTTTCACATGCTAAGAGCAGGCATTGAATCTCCAGATGACTTTGCCATCCTGCAAGAAGGTCTGTGTCAAATAAATAACTAGTGTCAAAATCATGGTCTGAAACTAAACAATAATAAATGCTTTATTGCATCCTTTTGGAAGTCATCTGCCCCAGGGAACGATCACATTGATAATACGTCCCTAAGAATTTACGCAGTTATTCGAGATTTGGAAGCTATATGGACTGTGACCTAAATTTTGATCAATGTGTGTCTACTGTTGAAAAAAAGCACCTCTATATTGCATAGCCTATAAACAAAGAATTTTATCTAGATCTAGGAATGTCACTGTCCACCTTTGCTCAGCCCTCATTAGGCCAGTCACTGAATATAAATGCTTCCTTTGTCATGTATCTGTCCAGACACATGCAACAAAGGAAACACATGCAGAGATACTTTACGAAAAGGCTACAAGGCCTAAACAACATGTCCTACATGGACAGATTTACAACCCTGTCATTATACTTGGTGTCCTACAGACTGCTAAGAGGTGATCTATGTCTGGCATACAAGGTATTCTCCAACCCATTACAGATAAATTTACCGACATCCACAAGTCAAATGGCATCAAAACACTTGGTCTAGGAATCTAAACCTCTTCTGCAGCTTCAGTAGAATGTTTTGGAGGGATATGCATATTTCACACAGGATATCACTGTTGTGGAACAGAGTCTCTGTCCACATAAAACAAAGTTCATCACTGTCCATTTTCAAGCTCAACTTATAGATGGGAAGCAGTACATTTACCCCAAGACTGCCCCTTGTACTACTAATGAACAGACCTGTGCATGGGTCCTCTCAAATCATCTATGGTATGATTCCTATTATTATTAGGGGAAAGATTTAATTATCGACAATGGGATGGGTAAGGACAATCTATAACCAATTGGGATAGGTTATTTTGAGTAGAAAAAGGGAAACTGGCTAAACTTAAAATGGCCAGCAAAGGCAGTTAGCCTTGTACTTACCCTATAAACCTATAAAAGAGGAACTATGTTATGGGCTGATGAAAGAGCAAAGAGACAAGAGAGTCACAGCCATAATCTTCCACTGTTTCTTCATCCAGGAAGCCAAGTCTATGACTTCCTGGACCATATCTAAGGGCAGGAACAAGTGAAAGAAATCCAACTCTGCACTAAGAAAGGCAAGCCTTTAAGTAAGTCTTACACAGAACTGTTACTTTAGGAAGACTCACCCCCAGGTCAGCAACCAGAGAATTAAACAAGTTAGGGACATTGCAAGGAAGTTTTCCAATGAGGTAACACAGTAATCCAAAATAAGGAAAAACATGATACTCATCCTTCAGGGGCTCTACAACTAAAATGAGAGGGCTCAAAGGGCAGGAGTACTGAAGTACAGAGGTATCAGAAGAGGCCTGACTAAAGGAATTGCTATGCAGGCAATACTGCATTGCAAAGGCATTGACCAAGTGGCCACAGCACCCACATTCCGCAATGCAGGTACTTTTACAGCAAGAAGTGAGAGCAGCCGTGCTGTACAGGAGCGGTCTAAGCCCACAGCACTAACAGGTGGTGAGCAAAAAGATGGCAAAATACAATGTAAAACTGGAAGGGGTTTGGCTTGGAGAATAGCAGCCCATCTCATTCCTGGGGCAAATGAGATGAATACCTGTCCAAATTTTCTTAAATTCATGCACTTGCTTAAGGCAAAATGGGACCTGGCAGAACAGATCCTTGAAGTGAAGGACTTTCTTATCTTTGTCTTTCCCTGTTCTTCTGTTCTAAATAAGAAATATGAATGGAAAGGTCCAAGGGTAATTGAGAAAACAATTTCAGGAGGAAATATGGGTTGGTCTCAACCAACATGTGATCCATCTGAAATAATAAAACACACAGTTCACACACAACTACTTGCAACTCATAACCTCTCTCAGGGTCACAACAAGGAGAAGCCATGAAGCATGCACTATGACATATGGAATAAATAAGATCCAAGCCATTCAGGTGTCAAACATATCAGAATTACCAGCAAAATGAAAAACTGGGGTGGCACATCAGATACTATCCTGGTCAAGTGCAGAACATGTCCATATGTCAGACTGCACCTGATGGGTGTATTGCTTCCAGAAATCTTCCCTCTTTTCTGACAACCCATCTGGAAAGACCAGTAGAATCAAGTATGTTCAGCAAGACCAAGTTTCTGAGGTGGAGTAAGCCATTTATTTCAACCATGGGGTACCCCTATGGCTAGAACCAGGAACATGCTAGGGACCTAGAAGTTACAAATTATACCTTTCTCAACATCAGAGAAATGAAAATTAGTTTTAGTCTTTCTCAAATCTTGCAATGAAGCATTAAACCAGTGGGAATGGAACAAATGTGTTTAGAAACTGCTGTTGCAATAAAATGGAGAATGTGTCTGCCACAAACTTTCTCCTTGCCTTGGTGCAACAAGTAGAGAGAGAGAGAACTACATTCTCCTAGGTGACAAAATGCTTAATCTTCAGATGCCAAAGTTCCTGAAGATCCAAACGAGACAATACTCCTGAATCTGAAACTCCAGGAGATGACTGAGAAAATGGATCAAGCAAGTCTGCAAGTACATTCACCTTTCACAGGATGTGAACAACTAAGAAGGCAATGCCCAGTCTAAAGCCCACTTTTCAGGCCTGCAAAACCTGTTAACAATGTACTATCATGCACTCTTTTGTTTGGGTACCATACAAAGGCATCATTGTTGGCTCACATAAGCAAGTCCTGAAGTAGCTTCTCCTACAAGGTTCATAGGTTGGTACTAGGCTATCAACCCCAGGGCCTATACAAGCCTAGCCATAACAATTCCCTGGCTATTTCTTCCCACACTATTTACTTCCCTGGACCCCCGTCTAGCGGGGCGACTGATGTGATCCCCGGGGTGAAGTTCCTTTCTCCCATCCAATCGTCAAGGTTCTTTTTGAAGAGGGCCAAAGAGGCACTCTGCTTGACATGTATGGGCAATCTATTCAAGAGTCTGGGGAGTCTCTGGGTCAGGAACCTATCCCTCCAGCATGTTTTGTTTATTATGATGACAAGGTTTAGATCCCTGGAGGGATTGGGATTTCTTTAAGTGTAGCATGTCCAACAGCTCTGGGTTTGACATGACCTTGTCTGTTAAGCAGAGATCGCCTCTGAGTAGACTATATGAGACAGAGTATAGCTGGAGTTTTTTTTAAGGGGGTCAGCGTAGGGCATCTGCTTTAGGCCTGTGCTTCTTTTAGTGAGGTATTTCTGAGGCCTTTCCAGTTGTTGCAGATGTCTTGAGAGGTACATACCAAACGGGGCGTTGTATTCTATAATGGGTCTAATGAGGGATGAGTACAGTGGGACAATGACCTCCTTTTTTCTGGATGAAAAGCCCTTAGTGATGAGGTGTGCCACATAGAAGGATTTCCTGACTGTTGTGGCGATGTGGTTATCGAAGGTGAGACCACTGTCCACCTGTGTCCCTAAGTCTCTTATCAGACTTTTGGTGTTCAGTGTACTGCCACCTATATGGTAATTCACGGGTACATGTTTTTTTCCCAAAGGGGATAACTATACATTTCTTAGCACTGAGCTTGAGCCCATGTAAGGCCCTTTTGTAGAGTATCCACATCATTTGGGGATTCAATAATGGCTCCCAGTTTGCAGTCATCTGCGAACTTTGTTAGCCAGATTCCCTTAGTGTTGACCTATACTTCAGAGAAGTAGATGCCAAACAAGAGCGGTCCCAGGACTGGACCCTGAGGTACTCCACTTTTCTGCAGCTGGATTTGGAGTCGGCTACTTTTACTGTGTGGGTTCTATCAGTAAGCCAGTTAGCAACCCATTGGGTGATGTAGGGATTAATGCCCAGCTAAGTAAGTTTATCTATGATTCCAGAGTGGGGGATGGTGTCAAAGGCCTTGGCAAGGTCTAGATAGACGGTGTGGACCACCTTACCCTTGTCCATGGCTCTGGAGACTGATTCGAAGAAGTCAATCAGGTTCAGGAGACAAGATCGGCCCTTCACAAACCCAAACTGGGTGGGGCCAGTGTTTGAAGGTTGCCAATGTCTTTGTTTTATAGTTAGGACCACAACTAAGAGTTACATGTGGTAGATAATGAACTGTGCTTTTGAGGGAGACTACTTCCCCTGAATGCTACGGGAAGTGGGGTCAGCTCCCCACTCCCCTACTGACGCATCTGGCAACAGAATTTGCAATAGTTTTAGCAATAGCAATGAAGTCTGCCTGAAGACTGGGGAAACTTACTTACCTATAAACAAAGGTATGGCATCTAAATCCAAGGAAGTCATTGTTACACTGTATTCGGCATTCATCAGACCTGTCATTGAGTACAATGCCCACTTTGTTATGTACCTAACCAGGCATATCCAACAACTGGAATACAGGGCATAAGTAATATGTCCTATGCAGACCGCCTCAATTCCCTATCCCTGTAATCTGTCTCCTACAGGCTTTTGAGGGGAGATCTATGCCAGGCATACTGGGCATTCTCAGACCTCACCTCTGATGGACCTCCTGCATATCCACAAAAGAAACAACACCAGAATTACCCATTCTAAAGACTTTAACCTTGTCTGTGATATAAATAGCACCTCTGGAGAGATAGGTATGTGACCCAGAGACTACCCCGTCTATGGAACAGGCTCCCCATCCATGTGAAGCAGTGTTCCTCCCTGAGCAATTTAAGTGCAACTTGGTCAATTGGATGGGAAACCGGAAATTCATTCCTGGTTTGGCACCTATGTCTCTAATGGATACAGGTAACCTGCAAATGGTTCATCTCCCAGGCCCATACTTACACTTATAAATGGTAACAGAACTTGTCAGAGATTTGGGATGCATGGATAGGCTTAAAAAGGCCCTTGTGGTCATTAGCCTAGTAAACACCTATGAACCTATGACACAGAGATTTCTGCACCACAAAAGCGCTCTGTGATGAGTCTAACAGGAAAACATATTTAACTGTGCCGTGACATCCGCAGGCATACAAAAAATCACCACAAAAATTCTGACAACCATCAAGGCAAGAACAAACAGCAGGGGCTAAGACTAGATCCTTCACTGCATTCTCACATGGGCTGGCAAGTTCATCATTTTATGGATCCTGTTCATGGACAGAAATAGCATGCAGTGTCAGCCAATTAAGCTAATCCCCCGAGACAGAATCAAACAGGGGCTTTTGCAGTTTATAGGGCCCCCACCCTGCAATCAAGGAAGCATCCACTCCACAAACACTTTCATAGTCAAAGACAAGGCCACTAGGAGACCGTGTTCAATGAAGAGGAAAACATGGATCTTTTCTCAGTAAACATTTTGGGATGTGTGCATAGAGAGCTCAAATGCCAGCAATATGTACTGAAAGTGGTGCCCTTCCTGGCAAGAACAATGGAATCTCCTATACACATGGATGTGCCAGAAAAAGCAAACTAGATCTAATATCAACCAGGTATCCTGTGACAATCTCCCTACAACCTCACCATCTCAAACTTGCTATAAGTAGATGTGCTTAATGAAGGTGCAGCGGTCCAAAATAGGTTGCGTTTTCCAAAATCGAAAAGATAGGAGAAAAAAAACAGGCTTCATCTTGGAGAAGGGAAAGTTTATACAGCTCTTCTAAAGATAGCAAAACTGTCCACTAGCAAAAGCTTAGTGGAGCAAACAAACTGATTAGCCCGGACCCAGCACTCTCCACACTAGAAAAACAATGCAGACTGTGTGAATATAAAATAGAACTTTAATCAGTGTACGGCTAAGCGCTTTTCATCACACTAGATAGCGTGACTTCTTCAGACAACATATATATGCTATTTAAAAATACATTTTCAAAATAAGTACTTAAAAGCAATAAATGTTTGTTTGTGTCTTTCGGCTTTTCCCGATTAGGGGTCGCCACAGTGGAACTCCGGTCCGCTAATGATTGGTAGTGGATTTTTACGTACCGGGTTACCAGCCCTGACGCACAACCTTCAGAGAAGGTACACCCATTCACAAATGCCTCCACACAGAAGATGCCCTAGCTGAGAATCGAACGGGACAACGTCTTGCTATGAGGCGACAACGCTACCGCAGCACCACCACCCTTGTAAAATTCATTACATTATTAATATATGGGATTGGGTTTTAGTGATGTACCATATCATTCTTTAAACAGTTTAGCTAATTATGTGATTAATTTTTGTGGAACTTGAATGGTGGTTGTGATCACATGATGTTGGGACAATGATTTAAAAACTGAAATCAATTTAATTAGAGTTGTCTGAAGAAGTCACATTATCTAGTGTGACGAAAAGTGCTTAACCGTACACTGATTAAAGTTCTATTTTATATTCACACAGTCCGCATCGTTTTTCTAGTGTGGAGAGTGCTGGGTCCGGGCTATTCAGTTTGTTTGCTAGCCTGTTGGTCTTGTCTTCTTTGGATTGAATTAAAAGCTTAGTGGAGACAGCTTGGCATCAGAGTGACACCCTTCCAGTCTTGGTTGATCTTGACCACATTTAGAATATACCGATCCATGAATACTGCTCATAAAGTTGAAGTATATGCCACTCATCCCCAGTAGCCCTAGATGGTAATCAGGAATGTGACTGCTTCAAAAGCAGTCTCGTCTTAGGAGACATAGCAGACATTAGAGGGGCAGCACTTTGTGACCCTCAAATGCCTTCCAGTCTATGTAGAGGCATCTTCTGAGGAGGGGGTCAGTTATAGCATAAAGAAGAGGTGAAGGGTCAAAAAAGGGTTCACAGAAGTTATCCAAAATGGATATTGTCCGTTTCCTCTAACACAGGTCATCTTAACACACATATTACAAAATCTGACTAAAATGAAAATGTCCCTAATGAAAGGGGTGTCTAGGACAAGCCTCATAAGAACCTCCTAAAGGCAATACAGTTTCAAGCCAGGTCATCTTACGTAGCCACATATGTCTATCCCTATCAGCTACCCTAAGTACAGCATCAGTAGTTAGTACAATTAAAGCTACATCATGTGGAAGGATCAGACAAGGGTGAAATACTGAAAATAAAGCAAATGATATATGCAGAATGACTGCCACTACATCATTACTATTATAATCACTCTATATACACACAGATGTCTATAAAGTGGCTTGTAAATGGAAAAGCTGGAAATGACAGTAAAATTATTTGTAATAATGGCACAAAGTCAGGTATAGTGTATAGAAAGACTTGTGTAGAACATGAAAAATAACCTTCTATTAATCAAATTTGCAGAAACTGTGTCAAGATGAAACATTTATGTAAAATGAAAGGAATAATTTTATGGTCAGAAAGACAGCATGTGTTAACAAAAGTTTCATGAAAATGAGAAATATCTGGGCACAATCATCACTGAGAATATACCCAGTGTAAATGAAGTACAAGTTGAAAGTATAAAAAGCCATAACCAGAAAATGAGCTGGAAATTGGGGAGGACAACAGAAGTATGCAGTTTGCACCAGGCAGAGGAACAGAGTGCATTGTAAATATCTTTTCAAACACTGTGAAGCAATGGGTTTGAGAGAGTTCAGTTTGAAGCAGCCAATGTACAAATGTCTTACTCATTGTGGGCCAGACCTCTCAAATGTACCCATTTTAGAGGAACATTCCCATTTTCAGGCCTGATTCACCCATACACATGATTTACATATTTATTGGGTATGTCCTTATTTTGGAGATTAATTTATCCCTGCACAAAGTTTTCTGAATCCCCTCATCACACATGATTTTTGAAGCAGCCTAGTACCCAGAAAACCAAACTACATGACCAACACACTAGTAGCATCGATAAACAGAACAGATCTTACATCTCTCTTTTATCCAGAAGCAAAAATAAATGACCTTGTCTAGTAGACTTTTACAATACAATTCATTAAAGTCTACTGATTTTCCACTTTTTCTTTGATAATGTGCTTATATTTTGCCATCATTGTTGTAACTCTCAGAGGAGTCTCTCTCTCATTCCTACTGGAAGCAGGAAGAGTTATTTGCTGTTTTGTAAATTTTATGCTAGTTAGATGTCCAGATTTTTGGCTGTAAGTAGCAACATTTCAAGAACATCTATTTTCAATATCTGCAGAAAGAGAGGTATGCTCTGGGCATCATGCAAAATTAAACTGTTAGAAAGTTCTAATGTGCAAATATAGGAATAAGAAATACAAAAATAAAATTCAGACAACAGGTAGTGCAAACTGTTTTTCATTATTGAGTCACTGGACTTCTAAGAGGATTGAGTTGCAGAAAATTTTCACTCAGTTTTACTCAAACAACTTGAAAATGTATTTACTTGCCAGGGCTGCCTACCACAAGTTTATCACATTACAGCAGGTGCAACAATGAAGCCTATAGTGCATGCTCCAAGAAAAGTTCTAGTATCTTTGTGGGCTAGAACTAAGTAGCAACTAACCACAAGAAGAACATTGGTATGATTCAGAAACAGAGCCTAACAAATGTGTTAAACAGCATGAATACCGTAGTGAGGGCAGACAAAATTCATACTGGTATAGAGCCATAATATCTGGGAAAGCTGTAAAAAGACAGCATGATCCATTTCATACAAATATAGGCATTGGTGTCTATCAAACCAGAAAAAGTATTTCTCTCTCCTTGACATAAATCAGGACATTTTGGAAAATAATGCTTGATTAGGAAAACTCTAAGCTGTGTGCTTTTAGTTCACCTGTGGGGAAAGTGCACATTTCTAATACTTCCATTTGGGATTTTATCAATGCCTGAAGCAGTTGATAGGACTGCTGCATGATAATTAGGGACTTGATGGTGTTGCCACTATAACTGAAGCCTACTGCTATGGGGATGAACAACATTATATATATGTGACTAAGTTATTGGAAAGGCTTAGAATAACCTGATGCAGGAGAGCAGTAAGTTTAAAAATCAGAGGTACAAAGATGAACTGTACACGGCATGTTTTATTATCAGAATGTTTAAAACCAGATGCTGAGAAAATAAGAGCCATACTGCAGATGCTTGACAAAAGGACGTATCAGCATTCATGAGATTTCTAGAAATTATGTAGTTTCCAAACTTATCCTTAATCTGTAAGAAGTTAAGTATGTCATTGAAGAAATTACTAGAATATCAACTGCTTTGAAATGCTTAAATAATTAGCACCCTAACTGCCCATACGTAACTGTACTAACATCAATAACTCACTGACATTACAAATAGTTGCCAGACAAAATGGTGTTGGTGCTGTGAAGCCGAAGAACTTGTAAAGAATACCAGAAGAGAGATGTTTAGTCAAGACAAAAAAGCTGCTTGCTATAGTGTAGGTATGTGATATGTTTCATAAATGCATATGGAAAAGCTGTGATCGTAAAAGAGAGTACAACTCTCTACTCAGTAATTTCGGAAGTCCTTGTACAATACATGAGAAAGACTGCAAACAACGTTGCCAAAATCGCAGAATTACAATTTAAGAGTGAAGTACAAGCCAGCCAAAGAAACAGATATGTCATTTATATATCTGTCAAAGGAATAAAAAAATTTGCTTATAGAAAAATGAGCAGAAACCTAATCATGACCAAGCATAAGTTGAAAACCTTTCAAACATATAGTTAAGAGTGATCCAGAGATGAGAATGTTTTGATATTCAGCAATGAAGACTGAACAGAACAACAAAAGTCTGCAAAAAAGGAAACACACATCCCTATTTTTCATTTAAGGAAAAAAATAAGCTGTATACAAAGTCAGATGTTTACAATAGATAATGTAATTGTACCTAATTGGCTAAAAAATGCTGACGATACAAGTAAAAATACGGCACTGTAAAGTGTAAAGAAAAAGCACAAAATACATGGTGCAGTTCTGGCATGTCATTTCAGTCATTTCAAAGTAGAAAATATATAAGATACTCTTCTGTCTAGTCCAGTGCTTAGGACAACAATAAGCTAATCGAGAAGAGTTGATTTTTTTAACAATACTGGAAGGGCTACAGAGTACAGTTGGCTAAGATTTGTTTCATTTTGTGAACTGCTTAATAAATGTCAGCTATTATTCAAAGTTTCCAAAGGTCATGACATTACAGTACATAACTGCTACTGCTGCTTTCATCAATGCTCTCAATATTCTGCTTTTGAGACACAGAATACTTGAAGTAGCTTTATCTGACAATGGCTATTAATATGCAAGCATACAAGTAGATTCCTACAGCAATGGAAACTTCAGCATGGGCTTTAGTCTGAACTGCCACATGCTGATGTTAAGTCAAGAAGACCATTCTAACAGAGACAAACCTCATGAAGAAAGCTGACATCATTAATGTTTTTTGTTAAGAAAGTGTACATCTAACACTGCTGTAAGGAATAAAAAGCTCAGTGGCTGATGAGTTGTAGAATACCTTCCCCTAACGTGCTTAATACAGCTTGAGCACAAGATTTGAATATAAGAGAGACTGAAAGCATAACAGTCTACATAAAATGACAACTAAAAAATAATTTTTTGAAAGAGAAGGCAAAGTTGGACTGCACTAAAACTCCACCAACACTCAAAGTGTGGTTGCTAATAAGAATGAGCAACTAACAGATTATATTTGCAATGTTGATGGGCAGCTGCTGAAAAGAAAGCAAATAAGTCTGTTCAAAATTAATGTGCCCTAAAGAGAGTGTGATGAGTACAAAAACTGAATTTGAGATGCCTCCAAGCTGTAGGATGTTTTGAGAAGTATCCAGAATGATATCCACGAAGAAAAGTATAGAAGCAGTTTCAGAAACAACAGTGGATGATCTCAAAAGTGATCATTTAAATCAAGAGCACCCTGGCAAACTAAGATGGAGACATTCCAGATATTTTCCTAGGATGTCAGCAGTAGAAGTATGGCCCACAGATTTTTCCCAAATATTCTAATTTAACATCACTGAGAAGGTCAGTGAGAGAGATGTACAGGACTTCCCTTTTATTTCTACTTAAATGCTGCTGCTACTAAATATTGTAATAAAGTGTTTCAGGTATGCAAGTGAAACACAAAGGACAATAAATTAATGCTAATGTGCCCTTGTATGTGAAACAAAACTGGAATGCATAAATGTGCATTACTTCCTAGGAGAGTAAAGTTTTCAAGAAAGCAGTGATCGGGAGTATTATGCAAGACTATACTTGTTTCAATAGAAGATTTCTTTATTCTCTTGAGAAAAGTACTCATCATTGTCTCTCCCTTTCTCTTTCGCATTTATGCACCATGTGGTATATCAGGCAATGAGCACCTTTCAGCACTCGTTTCTGTAGCAGTTACTGGTTTTACAGGCTCAGGTTGCTAGCCCACGGCACAACATTCCTCTGATGGTGCACCACAGACACATGCACACACACTCACACCTAGAGCCAATTTAGTGTCCAATCCACCAACTGCATGCCTTTGCAATGTGGGAGGAAACCCACGCAAACACAAGGAGGACAAGAAGACTCCTCACATAAGGCACTCCAGCCGAGAATCAAACTAGAGAACCTCTTGCTGTGAGGTGATACTGCTAACTACTACACCATTGCGTCGCACACTCTTCAGTGTGTCCAGGTCTAATTTCTGAAGTCCTAGTATATATACATGCCTGAGGACTAACCCAACAATGTGATATCTGCAAGTGGACATGATTTGCTAAGCATGAGTGAAAAGGTCAATATGGGATACAGAGGGGGCTAGTGTTATTAAGGAGTGTTTGCAAAAAATAATGAATCATAAGAAATTTCCATCTTGTAAATTTTAAAAGAAACTGGAGGCAAACAAAGAACAACACAGGTTTATCTAGAACCACAGTGAAAACAAAATTAAAATACAGCCTAATCAGTTTAACAAAACAAGACTCCAGAAAAATATTTACATAATTTACAGTAACTTGGATCAGGATTAAAGTCTAGAAATGTACTGCAACATTCAATCTCAGTCTCATGTAACCTCTCCAGCAAAAGTATCAGCAGCAGACCTTGTCAAGTCTTTCCTTCAATAGAGCTAAATAAAATCTTCTCCTGAAATTCCCTCAAGTTAAATTCAAAATGAGCACTGAGACGATCATCCAACTCCATAAAACTTCGGTAAGAATCTCTCTTCTGACCCACAATGAATCTCCACCCGAGTAGCTAATTTCGTGATTTCCTCTGACCTCCTTTCATGCATCATTAAAATTAAAGTTATGTACTTACCATAATGATAAATCTGTGCTGTCTGTTTCTGTCTTGTTTAACCTGTGGGTTACCGGATCAGACACAGATCTAATGCTCACCAACTTCCAAAGACTTCAGCTTGACAAGTTCTGCCTCCTCTACTCATAACTCTGTGCTCTACCACAGCTACCTTCTGATTGAGTTTGCCTCGTCTTTCTATTTAAACTTTCAGACCTAGCTCCCAAAGGGAGGAAAGCCAAAAAGCTAAGGACCCCAAGAAAACAGAGGAAACAGTGTCCCTGGCTCGGTTATGTATGGAATAAAAGGATAGTCAAAAAGACAGGGGCAACTAGGGAGGAAGGCTGAACCAGGCAAAAACAAACACAGATCTATGATTATAGTAAGTACATAGATTTTGTCTCTGATTTTGTCTTTTCTGTCTGGGTTCAACCTGTGGGACAGTGTCCCCAGCCACATAACACCCTATGGTGCTCGCATGGAAAGATATCACACAAATGGTGGTACCAAACAAAGCTCTAGACTTTCAATGGATATATCCAGTTTGTAGTGGGACATGAATGTGGGATGATTCACCCAAGTTGCAGCTGCACAAATGTCATCCAAAGCAGCTCTGGAAAAGAAAATGTAAAAGTAGCAATAGCTTTGATAGAATCACCTTTGGGTTTGTGATGCAAAGACTTTTCTTTTAGACCATACCCAAATGAAAACAATCAGAAAGCCATTTGGACACAGTAAACTTAAATACAGGCCCACCTAATCGAGACTTGGAAAATGAGACAAATAATTGATCAGACTTTGGACTTTGTCCAATCAAAATAAAACCTCAATTTCCTATGGACATCTAGACAATGCAATAGATATTCACCCATATTACAAAAAGTGAGTTAAAAAGACTAGCAGATAAATGGACTGGTTCAAATTATTCTCTGACACCAGCTTAGGCAGAAAGGCAGGATCCAGTCTAAGGGAGAGTCTGTTAAGAGGAAAGACCAAATAAGGAGGGACAGCAGAGAGGCCCTCCATCTCTGACAAATGCTTGGTGAAGCAAGGGCCACCAAGAATTTTGTTTTCCATGTCAACAAGTTCAAATCAACAGTAGCAGAAGGCTCAAAAGCAGGTGTGCGCCTCTGGAGCAAAAAAGGCAAGTCTGCAGATGGAATAGGATCTTAGACAGGATGGCAAAGTACTTAAGAAATGCTTTTGATATCTTAAGGGTAGCCAATGGCACATTATACCTACCAATGTGAAAATTGGATATAACTGCCCAACAACACTTTAATGCTCGAGTAACCAGATCCACAATTAAACAAATCCGCAAGAAAGTCCAGGATAGTCTCCAATGGTGCTGGAGAAGGTTCCAAGCTCATGAGATAGCCCACAAGGTAAAATGCTTCCACTAATTGGGAAGATGGTAAAATGTGAACAACCGTCTGAAAGTTTGGGATTCCTGGCCATCAAGAGAATTGGAGAAATCAAGTGGTTAACCTGTGTATTTGAAGGTTGGGCAGATCCAGACTCGCCGATTTAGAAATGAGATCCAGAATGGGATTCAGGATCTAAAAAGGACATCTCAGGAAAGGCAACATGAAGGGGAGACAAAACTAGCAAGGACAAAAGGGGGCAATGAGGATTACAGTCACTCTGCAACAGGCTACCTTCTGAAGAAACTTGGTTATCAATGGAGTCGGAGGATATGCATATAGAAGACCTAAGCCAAGCATACAGGAGAGCATTCCTGGGTGAATGTCCCTAAAATGGAACTAAGGGATAACTGGTGCTGCACTTCATGTTGGATACAGAAGCGAACATGTTGCAACACAGTGTCCCAGTCTCACAAAATCCAAGCAGTAATGCTCGGATTCAGAGACCACTCATGAGGAAGGAGAATGTTCCTTCTCAAACTGTCCACTAAAATGTTGGATTTCCATGGGATATGTGTTGCAATGTTGGCTTTCCATGGGATATGTGTTGCAATCAGAGGATCTTGAATCAAAATCGCTCACTGCCAGAACCTCATGGCTTCCTGACAAAAGGGGGCAAGAAAGGGCACAAACACCCCCCATTTGTTCACATATCAGACCACTGACATATTGTGTATCTGGGGAGAAATCACATCCTTGAGGACAACATCTTGAAAAGCATGCAACATGAGGACGACTGCCCTCATCTCCAAGAAATTGGACATGCAGGTTGGCTTTAGTAGCAGACCAGGTTCCCTAAACAGTCCTCCCTCTGAAATGCCCTCACCCCACCCCAGAAGAGAGGCATCCATCGCAAATGAGGTGGGGGAAAAATGATCTCTCTGTGGGCAACAAGCAAATCTCCAACCACCATGTGATCCGATCTTGACAAGCACTGGTCAGAACTGGAAAGTCCATCAGATGTATTAAGTATGACCAGTGTACTACCATAGTCCACTACAATGCATTCATGGGATGCATGACCAAGGGGACCAAACAAACGGCAGCCTGAAAATAAGATAAACTAGAGGTTTTCTGTAAGAAATCAAGAACTTACCAAATCCTGAAGGTTTGATATTCTCTGGAAATTTGATGATCAGGGATACTGTGTCCAGATGGCAACTGATAAACTCAAAGCACTGAAATGGATGGAGACTGGACTTTTGCTAGTTGACTGTGATCCCTAAGGAACTGCACAGCTGGAGTAAGGTTTTCTGGCCCTAAGCCTCTTTTCTTTGTGGAGGAGGAACATCTGGCATGCCTTTGAAGGACAAATTTTATTATTGACAAATCTGTACACCCGTGATGAATAATATCCAGCACTCCATCTGTCTTGGTGATTAAAATCCCATTTTTCTTTGAAAAGAGCGCTTCCCGAGCCAACCAAAGCACAGGCGCAGGCCTGTAGATGCTGGGCGCTAGGTTTCTAGCTGCAGGCAGAAGACCCCTGCCCTCACCCTCACCAGAAGTCTGAGCAGGTGAACTGTCTGATCTAAGCCTACAGAGACCACCTGCCCCCTACCGTCAGGACCTGCTACCCTAGACTGGGAGGTGGAAACCCTGAGCAGGTCACCTCCAAAATTAGAATAGCGGGGAGTTACTTGCTCCAACTGCACCTGCAAATGAACTTAGTTTGGAGAAAATTTTAAACGCTAGCTCCATTTTCTAAATTGGCTACCTAACAAGCGGTCCAAGACACACATCAGACTGTAAGGGAATCAAAATCCAAAATCTACACTAAATGTCAGTCTTCCACAGAGGCAAACCCGGCGATCAATAGCAAGATTAACAAGCCGGGCCGACTGCCACCTTGGACTAGATCAAAACCACTGCAAAAGCAACATGCTTAATGCTTTATCTAAGGATGCTCTCGAGGTGGCAGTTAGAAGACTATCCAGGCAGGGAAAGATCGGAAACCCCTGAAACCAGAGGCAGGCTGCTACTACTGATATAAACTTGAACACACAGGCGGCAATGATAACACTGAATGGCAGCACTCGGGACCGGCCATGACCGGCCCTCATCTAGAAGTGCAGAAATCTCCTGGACCACTTTGCAATCTTTATATGACGGTAGGTGTCCTTGAGACAGACCAAACATACCCAGTTGTCCCTCAACAGAGGCAAAATGGGCTGCACCATGAACATCAGAAACTTGGTCTGCTTCATAAAATGATTTAACTTAAAAAAATCCAGGACTGGCCTGAGGTACTTGTTCTGCTTTGGAACCAAAAAGAACCTTGAGTAGACCCTGGATCCTTGGTCTGGTGGGACCTCTTGGATGACTCAACTTGTTAGGAGCTTCTGAATTTCGATGGCTGTTGCTCTTCTCTGATGGGGTAGAACATCTGGAAATCATTTGGGATTTATACTGGGAGCTTGTAAAAATGGAATTTTTTACCCTCTGGATATGACTCAACACTCATGCAACAGAGGTGATGGCCTCATAAGCTTTCAGGTGCAGAGCCAATTGACCCCGAACTGCAACCAAAGCAGGACAGTCAGGCAAACCCTTCAGGCTCGCTGAAATGGTGTCCCCTAAAACCCTCCATGGAAGCCCTGGTTCTAACCACCATCCCTGCTGCAAAGGCAGTGTCTGTTATGGTTGCCCGACTGCTACAGGGAGAGCCTTCAAAAGGAGCCTCCTGAAATGGCTTCTGTGATTTCCTAAAAAAGAGATGTCTCCCCCCTTCTCGTCCAGAGAAATGATGCAATGAAGGGCAGCAAAACAAACTCCGATGGCAAGCAGTGTCTTTCCGTCTCGCTCACTCCTAGTCAAAGTGTCTTTAACCTTTGGCCCAAAAAGAGATAAGGCATCAAATTGGGCATTAACAAAGGATGCCTTAAAGCAGTCCTCAAAATCACACAATTTCATCCAAGGGTGGCGACGCAAAGTGATGCCAGTGCCAGCCACCCGGGACATCCCATCAGCTGCAATGGAAAGCACACGCTTGGACACATTAGAGATGGACAAGCTAGGGGGGACAGCTAAGTCTCCAGAGAATCCAGAGTCTGCTGTGTCTTCACTTATTTTGAGACTTCTGACAGAATGTCCTGCTGAAGCCTGGTCAAATGAGCTAGATAATTTAATGCTCTCAGTGAAAGCATGGCTGAGGGACAGGCAAGCTTCACTAAGCAGTCCAATGCCCAAGACTCTCTAGTCAGGGGATGGATTGAGAACTCTCCTCCAAAATGTCCTTAGTGGCCACTACCTCCACAAGAGTATCCACAGCTGCAGCCTTACTCCAGTGTTCTTATCCTTGGGAGGGTGAGGATCTTGTCAGGATTTTTTGGGGATCAGTTCCACTGTATGAGGGTCCTTCCATGCCTTCCGTGACACTAGGTCAATAAATGCATCTGGCGAGGGCACCACCCAAGGGCCTCCAAAAACTCAAACCCTCTGGAGAAGGGGTTTTAACAGTCCAGCCCCCACACTAGGGGAGGAGTTCCAAAACAATCACAGGAGGAGGCATCTTTGTGGGGAGATTTGGAGGAGCCCTCTCTGTCAAAGTCAGTGTCTCAGTGAGGGATTGCTCAAATGAATCCAGTTGCTTCCTCACGTACCCCCTCTTACCGGATGCCTCCTACCCT
Source organism: Protopterus annectens (assembly GCF_019279795.1). Taxonomy (NCBI): domain Eukaryota; kingdom Metazoa; phylum Chordata; order Ceratodontiformes; family Protopteridae; genus Protopterus; species Protopterus annectens. The sequence continues at coordinate 625,663,800 of NC_056733.1, forward strand.
GGAGGCCCCATAGGGGAAAGGAAGAGGCCGGAGGCCCTACTTGGAGGCAGCTTGGAGACCACCAGAGGCAAGCTCTCCCCACAGCAAGCTGAGAAGTGGCCACAGGCACAGATGTGGAATATGGGGTGCAATGGTCATACTAGATCATTCCCTCTCCTGATGGAAGAACACTCCTTCTACACCACTGAAAGCAGTGGCGGAAGTGGGCTAATTGGAACCAGAAGACCTGGGGTCCAAAGACTAAAAGGACCCACCAGAATCTGCAGCCATTCTGCCCTGTCCCACTCCCAAGACAGGGGCCAAACTATCAAGAACAGAAACCCAAGCAGGAGGAGCGACCCCATAACTGGAATAGTTGAACCAGATCAACAGACTCCTGTCTTCACTTGTCATGGCCAGAGGTTCACCCAGCTCTGACAGTGCTGAAGTCCTTGAAACCAAGGTAGGGACAGCAGTCGAGATCGGCCAGGTCATCGGCTCCAGTCCTGAAGAATGGAAAACTGGTTGTGAAGACTTTGGCTCTGTAAAGCCTAAGGGAGGAAATCAAGATAGAGTAGGTGAAACTTTGGGGTGAGGGCCCGGAGCTGATGGAATAAGGCCTAACTCCATCTGTGTCTGTAAGATGGCCCATATCAACTGTTCCAATTCCAAAGTCTTCAAGATCCCAATGGACTGAGATGACAGAACCAAGAAAGCCATCGGGGGTGGGGGGGTCTTGGTAGACTACTGACCAGGCGATGGATCCAGCCTCTGGGTCTGAAACAGGTTAGCTTGGATCAGAGTTGGAGACGATATGGACTATGGTGAAAACTCTTGTGGAGTAGAGGGAGAAAAAGGAGAAAATGGCCACTTAAAATGAGCCCCCCACCCTTACCATAAAATGGCTCAGTACACTAATGTTTTATTTATAAATGACTTTTGACTTATTTCGTGGTGGTTTCAAGTAACTTTTCAGCTACACTAATGTCAGGGGAAGGTGCCTTGCGAGAAACTGCAGCAGGAGGAGACCGACTCCGAGGTAGAGGAGCTGAAAGAGATTGTCTCAAAGGCAGTGGAACTAAAGGAGACAGACTCGGATATACCAGTCCTGAAGGCCACCAGGGCATCAAAGGGTCTTAGGATGTTTGGATCCAGTGGGCCAGACACAGCCACAAAAGAAGATGGGGCTGACAGCTAACAGTCTCCTTTGAAAGCTTTGGGGTTCTCAGCCTGCTTCTGACCAAACTTGTCCCATTTGCTATAGAAGCCTGATGAAGTCTCACCTGAAAGCAGAAGGCCCTTAAGCATAAGTTTGGTCCTTCTCTTGTTAATGGCATAGAGCCAAATTCTTTGCAAATACCACAAGGGGACTCAAGATGAACAGTCTCGAGGCAATATATACTTCCATCATAGGAATTCTGGGAAGAAAGCTTATGCCCCAAAGAAATGAACTTTTTGAAAACATGGTCTAGCTAATATAACACCTATCTAAACTAACCCTAGCACGCACACACAAAATACCACAATAAAAACCCTAAAGGTGGGGAAAAAAAGCAACCTACACAATCTATTCAAACTACTACTAACAACTAGCCAAAAACTATCACTACATTACACACACACTATAATAACAGAGCAAAAAAGCAGTTAGACGAATTGACATTATCAATAAATCCTATTCATTAAGGATACAGTGAACAGAGTAAATGACCGAGCTCTGTCCAGAATGGCATCAGTTTAGATCAGAGGTAGCTCTGGTGGAGGAGGGAGTTATGGGAATAGTTGGTACAGCTTGTCAAGCTGAAGTCTTTGGAAGTTGGCCAGCATCAGAGCCGTGTCAGAGCCAATAACTCAATGGCTGAGGAGAGATGGAAAAGGCAACACTGGATATGGTAATTAACTTCTCATTAATAGACGAATACAATCAATTTCCTGACTATATTATTAAAGGAAAGTTAAAAAAGAAAAGCCAGCACTAAACTCCTGGAATCAGGCAATCTTCATTTAATGTCCAAATTCAAGACAGCAACATAACATAACCGTACACCATCATGGTTGTACCGGTTTCGGTAAATCCTTCATCAGCAACCAAATATGATGTACAAAATAAAGACAAAAACTAACTTCCTGTCTTGCAACTTATATAAACTTCATATAGGAAGCATGGAACTCCCTCTAGTGCATCAATAAAATAGTGCACTAGTTCAAAAATACATGAAATGTGTTACAAATGAACCCAGTTGTCCCAATTCTATAAATGAGTATATAAACCCAAATATAACAAGAAAAATATAACAACAACTATATGAATTGGATGCCTCAAAAATGTTCATTCAAGCCAGGGGAAAATAGAGCCCCTAGTTTGATGATCCACATTTTCTCAAGTGAGCTTATCATGTAGAACATGGGATTGTACATGTTTGTCCTTGATGTGATCAATGACCATAAAACAAAAATTGCCCATAGGTTGTTTAGAAATGTGTTTATATAATGAACTGGACCCCTTTTTGTTTTTAATATCACTAAGATGTTCCCCTATCCTAACTTTAAAAGGACGGGAAGTCTGTCCAACATAGAAAGCTCGACAATTGCACTGGGCCAAATAAATCACCCAAGATGTACTGCAATTGGCAAAACATAATATATCATAAACTTGTGGACAATTTTGTGAAGAAAAAGTCTGACATTTCAACACCCTAGGGCAGTAGGTACAATGACCACATGGATAGCATCCAAAAACAGGGCCTGTAAAAAGGTGAGCTTGAGAAATGGAACACATATCTCTGTAATAAACCTTCTTGTAATGACTAAAAAGAGAGCCCAAAGACCGCCCTTTCCGAAATGAGTAATAACACCGGTCCCCTACATATTTCTCTAAGACATTATCCGATTTTAACAGATACCAATACTTATGGATAATGTTCATAAATCCAACTGTATTCCTCCCATAAGTTGTAACCAATCTAAGCAAATCAGACTTGACATGATTCTAATTTTGATAGAATAATAAATCAGTTCTATCTTGCTGATTTGCAAAATGATTGGCCCTCGTGATGTCACCCCCTACACCCCCTACATGTCATCAAGAACATCCCTAAGTCCCAATTCCTTCGTGTCAGAAGGATTTGTTCCAGTTCCTCCATATACGACCATCACAGGAGGGATCTTATCACCAGGTTTAAAAGTAGGGGTTATGTAGGGGGTGACATCACGAGGGCCAATCGTTTTGCAAACAGTGCACGTCTTTTTTTTCCTTTTCAGTTCTGACAAATATCAATGCAAACTCAAAAATAGGACTAAATCTTCTTGTATTTTTAATAGTCAAATATAACATTAAGAGAACATTTTTGCAAATACATTTAAAAAGAGCAGTCAGAAGAGTAGTAAAATGGGCACCATGCATGAGAATTGCACTGCATGAAAGTGAGAATTATCACTAGCGAAATAAAAACACGTGATAAGAGCAGATTTCCACTCAGACTCACCCTATCCCTATGGAGGACAAGAAAGGGATCCTTGTATACCAACGCTTGTAGTTCTGATGGTGTCCTGGCTAAAGTAATAGCTACAAGCTCAGCAAAGCAATTTTCCATATGAAAAACTTTGCATGTTGTGACTGCTACCTCAAACGGGGCTTGCGTAAGTAATTTAGGTCCCTGTAGGGTACTATTCTGTTCTTTGGGGGACTTAAGAATTGTTTCAATGGCACCACCAAGGGCTGATCTGCTGGCAAACAGGCTAAGAATGCAGACAGATTAACCCTGAAGTACATGCAAGGCCTGCTCTAAAATGATCAAGCACATATCTGCAGAGCTAGGTTCCTGGTTTTCTTGCATTGCACCAGCTGGAAACATCATCTACTTAGATAGGCATTTCCTAGTAGTAGGATTTATTGCCTCCCTAATATAAAACTCAGCACATCCTCAGTTTACTAATTTCTGAACGGCAATAGGATCAGATAAACCAGGCTGTGAGCCACAGTGTCTCCAAGCTGGGGTGTATTAAGGAAGTTTTGTCCTGTGTTAGTAAGTCCAGTGCTATGGGCAGCACTAGATGTTTATCCTAGACATTTACATGAGAAGGGAGGACCAGTGTTTCCTGCTCCAAAACGGTGCTGTCAAAAGCACCTTAACCTGCCCAGTCTCAGTTTTTGGAACACTTTGTTGAGTAAAGAGATGGGAAGGAAGGCTCACATGAACAGATCTATACAGCTAATGGAGGCGGCCTGTCTGATGCATGTTTGCATGGTGCTCTTCAGGAGAACTTCTTCAGCTTTCTAGTTGGCAGGTGATGCAAAAAGATCTCACTATAGGTTCATAAGTGAGCAAAAAGCAATATGTCTACAGACTATTACAAGCCTAACCAAAAAAAAAAAAAGAAATATATATATATATATATATATATATATATATATATATATATATATATATATATATGTATATATATATGTATATATATATTTGCATATTCAGAACCTCTTCCCAACATCAAGGAGGGCAACAGGAGGTAGACCAAGGGAGAACTAGGGTGTCCATGCAATTATCTAGGTTTACCTTGAAGGTGGCATGCAGTGGAAGTTTGTTCCAGAGTTGATGGATATGTTGTGATATGAATCTGTCAAGCCAACATGTCTTACTTATCGGCTGATGAATGTGTAGTTCATTTAACCTCGTGTTTGTGGTACCATTTATTCTGTTAAGGAACAGGAGGTCAAATAGAGTGGATCTTTCATGGATCAATAGGCTTGACACACATCTTCACAAAGGAGTTTTTAAGAGACTGAGTAAAATGACAGGGCTGCCAGTCTGTCTTGATAAAAGGTCAGGAACCTCAAAAATCACAGTAAAGTCATGAATCTCTCAGGTCTCAAGTTGAATGATATGCTTACAGAAACACATGGCTAAAGATGCATTATATTCGTTAATGATTCTGATGAGAATATACATAAAGGGGACTTGACTTTTTGGATCAAGTCGAGATGCCTTTTAAAATAAGATGATACAAAGAGATGGGCTTGTGAATTAATGCAGAGATACGATGGTTGAAAGATTTGGCATTATCAAATAGAGTGCCTAGATCCCCTGACAGTGTCTTATTGGAGGGGTATATCATCAAGGGTAAATGAAAAAGTTTTGTTTACCAAAATGAACTATGCTACATTTTTTTACACTTAATTTCAGAGCATTTTACTTGCACCAGTTATTAACATGGTCTAACTTATGCTGGATCCAAATAAAATGCCAGTACTATAGATCACGAAAATCCAAAATTTATTGCAGATACACAGGCCAAAGAAAAACAGGAAAGTCAAGTTTTTGTGTGTTTTGCTGATGAACAATGCTTCCAGATTAGAAATCAGAAAAGGAAGAGGGGCAGTTCTCTTAAGTCTGTACTAAAATCTTCTGAATCTTCCTTTTTTAATTCCAGGATCATAGGTCATTCATCTTCCAGTGTTGTCACTGGTGATGAATACAGTGTTTCTAATTGCTCAGTGTGGATATTGATTCAAATCCTCCTATATATCTAAACCACACAGGGATGGCAGAAAGTTATTGGAAGCATGTTGGACTTGCTCCTCCAGACTTTAATGAATTTCAAGAAGTGAATTGTGTCCACCAGATTCATGACTTTGTGGTCAACATTTCTGATCAAGTTTTACTTGCATAATAAAGGACTTTCATTTTGTTCCTGCTAACTTTATGTCTCAGTACCAACTAGTGTCAGATCTTACGGAGTTTACCTGGAAGCTTACCTTACAATGTTGTTTTAAAGACAAGCCAAGGATAGCTGTTGAATCTTTTGATGATAGTGCAATTCAAATACCAAAAATCCCCCTTCACTCCACCTTGTCACCCTGTGGTTAGAAATGTGAACACCTGTGGTTAGAAATGTGAACAATGTGAACCTTAAAGCTAACCATATTTTTACAGTGGTAAAGATTTCTAAGGAACAGAGAGGAGCTTTATTTACATTTCCTTCAGAACAACCCTAATGTCATTATCAGACAGATAAAGGTGGAATGGGGTAAATGGAACATCATATTATTTTAAACTGGAATGTTACCCTATATCATTTCCACACACAAATTAATGTTCGATTCTCGGCTGGAGTGCGGGGAGTTCCTTCTGTGTGGAGTCTGCATGCCCTCCCCGCGGTTGGGTAGCATTAGAAAGACATGCGTAAATGGGCGTGCCTTTGCTGAAGGTTGAACGTCGAGCTGTCACCTCGGCGTTCGTCAAAATCTACTACCAATCATTAGCAGACAGTTCCACTGTGGCGACCCCTAACCGGGAAAAGCCGAAAGACAACAACATTAAATACTAGGTGGATTTGGGTGTTATTTTCAGACTTGGCTAACCATCTCATGATTGATAGATTTGAAAAGCAATTTCTGTATGCACTAAGATTCATAAATCTTTACAAAGATCCCCTGATAGATACACTGTTTCAAGAAGGGCTACTTCACGGAACCTTTATCCATCTTTCTAGAAGTTTGTTCCAAAACTTTTCTGGAGCATATTAGAGCTAGACTCAAAAAAATATTATGCACTTTTTGAAACTCATGAATGACATTTTTGCTCCTAAGGGAGGGTTACCTTTGTATCTTGGACAACAAATCTTTATATATGAAGATCCCTAATGAATTAGGTCAGGAAGCATTAAAGGTTTGGTTTGAAACCGTGGATTTATATACATTTGAATAGTGACATTTTTCGTCACAGATGGCTGAATTTCTTTTTTTACTATAACAGACAATATATTTTTTGAAGCTTATGGATACTGTGATGAGAGCTTCCATTGTTCCAATTTATGCTGACCTGTTTAAAAGTTATTTCAAACATACACGTTTACAATGTGGACAAGTTGTTAAATTTTTTGAATATGTGGAGGCACTACCTTGATGACTGCTGGCTGATATGGGCTTGGCCTAAGTAAGAGTTTTTCACTTGTATACAGTACTTAAATAATAGCAAGTTTAGTAGTGAACTTGTATTATGTGTAGAACATTTTATAGTAGATTAATTGGATGTAAATGTGACCAGAATTAGAGATGGTACTCTAGCTACCTCTATTTATAAGAAAACCTTTCTCACATAATGCCCTACTGCAGTCCAACAATTGTTACCCTCCACAAATTGTTATCCCAAAATTGTAATTTGTATTTGCTCCATAGAAGGTTTGCATGAATAATCCAGTAAAGAACGTTATCCCAAGTTCAGACAGAGGTTATTCTTGGTAGACTGTAGGTTGGTGACTATTTATGGCATCAATATACATTAGATACAAGATAGAGTACAGTCTCACTGGAGTAATTACAGGACAGTTTTATTGACAGTTTAATCCCATAGAAATGCTTATTTTCTTACAGAAGGGGCAAAGCCTACCAGGATTTCTGGGGAAACATAAGAGATTTAAACAACATGAAAATACATGGTTAGCTACCATCTAACTTATCGCTTTCTGTGATTGTAGCGCTTGCCCTTATATAATGAGAGTTAAGAATTTCACTTCTAACACCACCCATCAATGTTCTAAAATCAAAATATGTTACAATGAATGGGTAATACATCTGACCTTCAGCCTCTATGGAGCCTTCTTTACAAGTCAAACCTCCCAACAATTTAAAGTTAGGATAAGAGAGTCTTTGAGTGACATCAGATGCTATAAAGATATTGGGTGAGACAAGGGAGAAATGGCTACTGATGGTACTCATAGCATTGTGGAGAGAAAGGCACATCCTAGATGACTGGAGAATAAGCATACTCATGTTAGTGTACAAGAAAAAAGGAGACATCCACAACTATGGGCAGTAAAGAGGTATCAAACTCCTGTCACACTGCATAAAAGTTCTGGAGGGGGTGATTGATAAACAGATATGCAGAGTAGTAAGAAGTAAGATGGGAGATGAGTGGTTTGGATTCAGACCAGGATGCGACCCGATGTCTGCAGTAAGACAGATAGTTGAGAAGAAGCTAGAGATGAGGAGAGAGTCCAACTGGGCATTCCTAGACTTGGAAAAAGCATATGATAAGATACCAAGAAAGCTGGTTTGGGCAGTACTATGGTAGTTCAAAGTCCCAGAAACATTGTTAGAATTAGTGCAGGATATGTACAAGGACCCAGTAACTCAAGTACGAACAGTGATTGGTCTCAGAGGGGCTCCCAGTGGGAGCTCTGAACCACTGCTGTTTATACTGGTGGACTACATTAGCAAAGGGGACATAGCAACAAAGCTACTGTATGCAGGCGATGTGGCATTACAGGCAGACTCTGACCAAGAACTTCAGAAAAGGATAGGGGAATGGAATGCAAAACTGAAGGCACATGGCAAGAAACTAAGCACAGATAAGGCAGTGTTAATGGCAGCAAATTGGGGAAATCAGAAGCTGCTGCGAATTGAGACAGAAGGGGAGATAGTGGAACAGGTAAATAGCTTCAGATATCTGGGAGGGGTAGTTGAGGAGAAGGGAAGTCTGAATTAAGAGGTCAAAGCTGAAATCAGAGGGGCTGCAGCCAACTGGCATAGAATCTCAGGTGTAGTCTATGACAGAAGAATGTCAAAGAAGCCGAAAAGTAAGGTGTACAAGACAGTGGTGCAATCAGTAGTACTGTATGGTACAGAAACCTGGGCAGTAAAGGTAGACCAGATGACAAAGCTAGAGGTGAGGGAAATGAAATACCTGAGAATGGGACAAACGAAGAAATAAGGACATAACAGCAGAAGCCAAAGTAGTTCCAATTGCAGAAAAAAAATCAAAGATAACAGATTACGGTGGTTCAGACATATGTACAGAAAAGCAGAAGACAATCTGTTGAAGAAGATTTGGGAGAGGTGGGAAGAAGGTAAGAGGAAATGAGGAAGTCCAGCAAAGGGGTGGATGGATTATGTGAAAGAAGAGCTGTGACAGTCGAGCATGAGTGTAGAAGAATGCAGGAGTGTGCCACTGAATCACAAGAGATGACAGCAGTTAACATACCATGACCCCAAGTAGAAAATGGGAGAAAGGGGACTGATGATGATAGCTTCCAGTAGCTCAAACTGTCCAGTTCTTGTGTATTGCCCAATTAAATGAAGAGATAACACCTACCTGTGCAAGAGCTTATCCTTACAAACTCAGTTGACATGAAAGGAAAAAAAGACCATGGACAAGTTTTAATCTGGATATCTTAATACAGATATCAAACTCGGGTGATGATAATCCTCCCATGACAACATGGGTATCTTCACAAACCATAAAAAATGATGTGGTCATTCTTTTCACCTTACCTAAGAATTCTTTAGTTGAGTTCAGAGGGAGACCATCCGCTGCATACAAGATTAAAATAAGTAATTAAAAAGAAGTTATGTCTTACCATAACGTTCCATCAGAGTTGTTAATTTTCTTCCAGTCATCACTGATGGGTTCAGTTCCGAGCCCTCAGAACCGAGTTGGCCTTATACCAAGCTTGCGTGCACCAAAACTCTCGAGCTAAGATATTACCCACAACGCCCTTTACTCAGTTACCTCAGATAGAGTTTGCATGCAACATATGGAAGAAAAAATAAGTAAGAGGCCATCTCTGCACAGAAATCCTAATACACCACAAAGACCCAGAAGATCCGCCAGGAACCTTAGTAGGGGGTCGGTGGTAGGGTGTGATGACTGAAAGATGATCAACAACTCAGATGGAATGTTATGGTAAGACAACTTCTTGATCTGAAGTTGTTAATCTTCTTCCTAGTCATCACTGATGGGACCGAGTCCCCAGCTACTTGGAGAACCTGGGTGGCCCTTATGGAAGAACATTCCTTAGAACCATTGAACAAAAGGCTACTCTTCCCCTGGAGATCAGATCCAATTTGTAATGCTTGATAAAAGTGTGGGGCTTAGCCCAAATGGCAGCTGCACAAATGTCATCCATGGAGGCCCTAGAGTGGAAGGCAACAGATGCTGCCATATCCCTAGCTGAGTGAGCTTTGATTTGGCCAGGCTTAGATCCCTCAGTAAGTGAATATGTGAAGGCAATGCAATCTCTGAGCCATTTAGACAAAGTAACTTTCGATACTGCGCCTCCCATTCTAGGACCTGCAAAGGAGATGAAAAGCTGGTCTGACTTGCGAAAGGATTTAGTTCTGTCCAGATAGAAAAGTAATTGTCTATGAACATCCAAGGAACGTAGACAATTATTCTCCCTTGTTAGAGTAATTTGGGAAGAACACAGGGAGCTCAATGGACTGGTTAATCGAAAAATCAGAAACCACATTGGGGAGAAAGGATGGGTTAGTACAAAGTGATACTCTGTCCTTATGAAAGATCAGATAAGGGCTCTTGATACATAATGCTTGTAAGTCAGAAATTCTTCTGGCTGAAGTTATAGCCACCAGAAATAAGGATTTCCATGATAGGAATTTTAGATCACATGTCGCAGCCGGCTCAAAAGGGGGCAGAGAAAGAGACTGCAGAACCCAGGACAGATTCCATGCCTCCACCAGCTGTCTGATGGGAGGCCTGTTGTGGAAAATACCCTTGAGGAAGGTCTTGCAAAGGCATTCCATCTGACCCGTTATGGAAGTTGGAGACAGCTGCTAGATGGACTCGAATGGTGGAAGCTGAGGTCCCATTGTCAAACAGTTCAACCAGATAATGAAGAATAGTAGCTACAGGGGCTGAGAATGAGTCTAGCTTCTGATTACATGACCAAATAAAGAATTTTTTTCCATTTGTTCCTGTAAAATTTCCTGGTGGATGGTTTATGAGAGGCCAAGATAATATCACGTACGGGTGAGGAGAGGGTTTCCTGCCTGGCAACTAACAGAAGTGGAGAAACCAAGCTGTCAGCTTTTGAGTGGACAGATTCAGGGTAGTCAGCCCTTGTGGGTGAGATATGAGGTCCTGACAAGTGTCTAGGATCCAAGGAGGTTGTAACAGATGAGGTTGATGGAAGGGAAACCACACATGACAAGGCCAGAAAGGGGCAGTAAGGATCACTTTGCTTCTCAGCCGAATAGCTTTCCTTAGAATAAGAGGAATCGGACGATAAGCATAAAGGAGACCCGTGGGCAATCATGGATCAAAGTGTCTCTTGGTGGCTCCCCGAGAGGGGGAAAGAAGGCAAAGTAGCTGCTGCATTTTTGTGTTTGAGGAGGAGGCGAAAAGGTTGCAGCATGGCTGGCCCCAACGGCTGAAAATTTCCGCTGCTCACTCGGGTTGAGAGCCCACTCGTGAGGATGAAGAATGCATCTGCTCAGCCTGTCCTCAATCTCGATGGAGCTACCCAGGATATGCGTTGCAATCAGAAAGCGGTTGGAAGCTATCACCCACTGCCAGATTCTCATGGCTTCGTGACACAGGGGGCAAGATTTGGTCCCTCCCTGTTTATGTACCAGACCACAGACATGTCCGACTGTACAGCAATCGTTCTGGATGGAAGGAGCGGATGAAAAGCTTGCAACGCCAATAGCACTACTCTTCTCTAGAACATTGATATGCAAGTTGACCTCTACATTGGACCAAGTGCCTTGGACTAACTTTCCCTGGAAGTGGCCTCCCCACCCCATCAAGGAACTATCCGTGGTCACCGTGGCACTGGGCCAGGAAGACTGAAGTGGCAACACCAACGATTTTCGTCTGTACTCATCCACCAGAGGAAATTTAGTTGGTGATGAGAATCTGTGAGCTCAGGGGGTGAAGATTGGATATCCACTGGGCCTGAAGGAGCCATTGTATTAATCTCATGTGTAGTCTGGCTATGGGAACTATAGGGATGGCTGCAGCCATAGATCCCAAGGCTTGGAGAGCTTCCCTTGCAGACACCTTTCTTCGAAAGAGTATCACCTGAACTTGTGCCCTTAGTCTCTGAAGCCTGTGGAGAGGAAGTGAGATCAGGCTTGATTGGCTGTTGAATATTGCCCCTTTGAATTCCAGTTGCTTTAAGGGTTGAAGGTTGGATTTCTCCCAATGTATGGTGATGCCTAGTGACTCCGCTAGAACCAGGGTGTAGCGGAGGGCCTTGACCAGAAGACACTTGGTGGGGGCCGGAGAGGAGCCAATCATCTAGGTACGGAAACACCTGGAATCCCTGAAGTCTCAGATGAGCTGTTACTACTGCAAGGCATTTCCTGAACACTCTGGGGGCAGTCGAAAGACCGAAAGGCAAGGCTCTGAAATGGTAGTGATTGGCTCCCAACCGGAAGCGAAGGAGGCTCCTGGAGCACTTGTCCATCTTGATATGGTAATAAGCATCCCGGAGATCTAATGAGCACATCCACACACCCTCCCGCAGAAAGAGGAGGATGGTTTGAATCTTGACCGTGCGGAATTTGGTCTGAACTACCAATTTGTTTAGTTGGCTGCAATCCAGAATGGGCCTCCAGTCACCTGTTTTCTTTGGCACCAAAAAGAATCTTATGTAGAACCCTGGTCCACACTGATCTGGGGGGGGCCTGTTGGATGGCTCGTTTTTGACATAGCTTTCTTATGTCAGAAGCTGCCCCCTCCCTTTGACTGGGTGGAACATCGGGAAGGAATTTCGGAGGTCTTGGATAAGCTATTAGGGGAATATGGTAGCATCTGGTAATGATTCTCTGCACCCACTGATTATTTGTAATGGAGAGCCAGGCAGCTTGGTGCAGAGAAAAATGCGCCCCAACTGATTCCAGGGGAAAGCAATCGGGCAGCGCCTCAGGAGGAATCCCTGGAGCACTGGTTCCGGGGACGTCCTCTGCCCCGAAAGGGACGTCTTCCATTATTGGAACCCCCTCTGCCTCTGGAGGAGTCCTCACCACGTGCGTCTCAGAAAGGACCTTGAGATTTCTTGTGCCACATCTTCCCGCTCCTCTGATTCCTGGAGAAGGAACGCTGAGGTTTGGAAAAGCGTAGGCCAACGGCAGACAAGGTCTTCCCGTCTTGCTCGCACCTGGCTAATGTTATCCTTGACCTTAGCATGGAACAAAGCTGATGGCTCGATAGGGGCATTTAGAAAGAAAGATTTGAAGGAGTCTGTGAGGTTACAAATGCGCATCCAGGGGTGGCGTCTCATGATTACACCTGCACCCGCAGCTCTAGCTGCTCCTTCGGTTGCATATGACAGCAACCTCATGGATGCATTGGATATTGAATCTAGGGTGGCAAGTTGGGAAGCAACCTTATCTTGTGTTCCATCCGATACTTGGCCAGCAAGGGTTCCGGAGAGTTCGGAGATAAGATCTCTATGGAGCCTCATAAAATGTGCCTAAAAGTTCAGAGACCTAACTGCAAAGGTCGCCGACACAAAAACTCACTTCCCTAACCTGTCCACTGCCTGGGACTCTCTGTTGGGCAGGTGAACAGCAGGACTCTCTTCAGCAAGGTCCTTTTTCGTGGTTGCTGCCGCCACCACCATAGCGTTCACTGGCAAACTTGTAAACCAATGGGGTAGATCCTCTGGAGGAGAGAGTACCTTGTCTGATCTGCTGGGGATAGCCTCAACGGAGTCAGGGTTCTTCCAAGCCCATTGCACAATGAGTTTAACCAACTCATCGGCAGAGGGGGTCACCCAAGAAGTAGAGGGCCAAGAGTGAAAGGCCTGCAGGAATACGGATTCCTTCGAGGAAGGGTTGGAGGGCTTCCAGTCACCCCTCTGTTTCAGGATTTCCATGATGTCTCTGAAGGAAACATCATCAGCGGGAGGCCGTGGGGACCCTTCCCAATCATTGTAGTCCGTATTTTCCATGAGGAACTCCTCTGGGGAGTCCATCTGTTTCCTCTTACACACCCGCTTCTGAGGGGGTTCTTTGGTGGGAGCATCCGAAGAAGACTTAGAAAGGGAAATACCCTGGGTAGGGGGTTTCCTGAGCCTTGTGCTCTCGGAGTCGTGGGGGGGTGGCCCTTGACAGCTGCGGCTCAGAAGGAACTGAGGGAATAACCAACAGAGGACTGCTAGAAGCAAGCACCCTCTCCATTACTGAGAAAGCAGGCTCGCCTGAACAGGAGTGGGAGCCCGGAACCGAAGAAGACAAAATCGGAATCGGAGTCACACCCCACTCCACATGGTCCGTCCTCGGTGACGGAGCCTCAAGCAGACTCGAAGCGGTAGTCACCCTCGGATCCGAAGTCGGGACCGGCAATACAGTCGGATCAGAGACCTGAACCGGAGGTTCCACCCCCCCCCCCAAGCATGAGATTGAGGAAGGGTGGGTTCCGATAGAACTGACATCCAAAGGTGCCTCGGGGCTTCAGACAGTGTTGTTGTCGGTGTCGAGGAAGGGGGTTCCTCTAGAAAAAGTTGGATAAATGAGCCTTGGAACCGAGGGATCCAAGGGAGGAGAGTAAGTAGGGGTTGCTGGAGTAATAGACCTATAGCCTGAAGTGGGATAGGGTCTAGGCGGATTTGAAATTCCCCTGGTGGTCAGCAGCTGTTCAAAAAGGCGCACCACATCCAATTCTGAAAGGCTCCTGGTGGATCTCACAGATGCCCCTAAGGGGGAATCAGGCCAGTCCAAAAAGGGACTGTAGGCTTGTCCGGCAAACGGGTCCACAGTCGACGAGTATCGGGTCCGTGGTTTATCACAGAACGGCACCGATTCCAATTTTGAAACCGGCAACAATGGCATGGTTGGAGCCAAGAACGGGCTCAGAGCCGAGGTCATAACAGGGGGGAATGACAAAAACGGTTCTGAGGTAGTTATTGGAACAGAGAGAGTGGAAATGGGTGATGTCGGTGCAGAGACAGAAACAGATAAGCTGATCAGAGCCAAAGGCAGTAGGCGGCACTGTAGTCGTCGGTGCTGGGGTAGGCGCCGACAAGGCAACCTCGGTAAGCTTCACTGGAGCTGAGCTTGGAACCGATGTAGTAGTCGGAAACGAGGAGGCAGAACAGTGCTCTGAGGAGGACTTATGGGCCTTGTGTTTCTGACTTTTACCTCTGTCACTGGCCGGTGAAGAGGGGTCTGAGCGAGGACGTTTCTTGTCCACAGGAGGAGGAGATGAGACATCCATCGCAGAAATAGCTTCCGAAAAAGCCTAAACAAGCAGGCCCTTCAAAATCAGTGTATTACGATGTTCATTCAGCGTCCGCTGACTGAAGCTAGCACAAATATCACACTGGAGTTTCGCCGACAAATGCAGAACCCCCAAACAGTATACACACTCTTCATGGAGGTCATTATTCGGCAGTTTACCACTACAAGAAGAGCAGTGTTTAAACCCCATAGTTCCCTTCTTTTCAGACATAACAGAACACACTCTCATGCAAAAGGGAAAGAGTGAGGAAAATGGAGGAAATGAAGTAAAGAAAGAGGCAATACCAACAATGGTAACAAGATACCACAAGGGTAGAAAGTTAGAAAATACCAACAATGGTAGGAAAGAGATACCTGTGGGTAGAGGTGAAACAATATACATATCAAAAACAGACTATAAACAGGAAAAAAACTTTTACAAAAACTTGTAAATGTATCAGAAAAATCACTTAGCTGGAGAGCTCGGTGAAACACTGCTATATGGCTGCGTGAGGCAAACAAGACCTGAGGTAACTGAGTAAAGGGCATTGTGGGTAGCAGCTTAGCTCGAGAGTTTTGGTGCACGCAAGCTTGGTATAAGGCCGACTCAGTTCTGAGGGCTCGGAACTGAACCCATCAGTGATGAATAGGAAGAAGATTAACAACTTCAGACTTACTATTAACCTTTGATGAAAGTTAATGTTTACCCCTACCAAAACTGGAAATGATTCTTTTTTAGTAACTATTTTACCATAAGTGAGACTTACACAGACTTGAATGGAACTAGGGGCCCTAACCTCCAAATAAATAATCTAACTGGAAGCTGCAAGAAATGGGAACCTTTATGATAAGCAGATGGATGGCAAAAAATTATTTTAAGTACTTCCATTTCCAAATGATTAATCTAGTAACCAGAAATTTCTCCAAATCTACCTAGCTCCTCAAAGACTTTAACAAAAGGGTGCCCTTGCGCAATGAAAGACTAACTTTAATATTAGAAAAGATAAGTCCTGGGTAATGCAAAGAGTTAAGTGGCAAAAGGCTCCAAATACAAATTAAAACAAGAGAAGGGAAAGAGGACAGCCATGTCTGATGCCTCTTTTTAGTGGCATGGTGTTTGACAGCCTTAGGCCAATTTTGATTTTTATATAGGGATTACTATACAGGGCCTTAAAAAGAATGGAAAGGCAATATACAAAGGAAGAAAAGGAGGATATTTCTACATCTCCCAAGTAAGCAACAAAATCTAGGTTTAGAATTTTTGCAATGAAATGTTCGCATAGGTATTTTTATAATCCAAGCAGACTTCAGAGAATTTTTCCACATGTAGACAGCAAATGGTGGTATAATGGGAAAGAAAGGGCACTTAATAACATTTTTTTAGAATGTAACAAGATGGCAAATGTAAAAAATTCTAAACCAATACAGAAAACCAGGCAAAAAAATGAGCAATCCAAGGTGTCAAGCTAAAACCACACCACTGAAGCCAACAAATTTTATTCACAAAAGGATTAAGCACTTTCGTCAGAATATAACAAAAGACTTCTTCAGAATCTTACCATATGAGCATGTCAGGCATTTAAATATAATTTAAACACAATCACATGGCCCAATCATTAATTAACAAAGTGATACCTCAAAAATTTAAAGTAACATCAACAAGATGACACTTAGAAAAATTTTTTCACTGACAAATTCAGATAAAATAAATAGGAGCTGTAGTAAAAATAAAAATGAAAATAAAAAATAAAACGGGAAAGGTAAAAAATGCAGAAAATATACTTGTGTGTTTGTGTATGTGTGTGTATATATATATATATATATATATATATATATATATATATATATACACACACACACACACACACACACACGTAATAAATGTCTCAATTTTGTATATTCTTAAAACCCTCCATGGCAGGTTGTGATTTTACACATTATTGGACCTGAGTTTTAATATACTAGTGATACTTAGATGGTCATTCAACTCAGGTGGACTTAGAGCCTGCAACATAATTTGCCATCTTAATGCCTTAGCTGCTAATAAATCATTCCAATGACCCCCTCTAGGATTTTTTCAATCTTGTCAATGTCAAAAAAAAAAAAAGGAATTCATGCCCTGTATGTAGTATAACATGTTTGACCAGAGAATTTGTGGTTTTAGAATGCCTAATGTCAAGCTGATATTCATAAATCCGCTCCTTAAAGTGTCTTAGGGTCTTCTCCAAATAAAAAAATGGTACATTGTTTGCATGTTGCCACATAGAATACCCTTGGTGTTGCAACTGCAGAAAAAAATAAGAGTTAAGGGTTTTGCCATTAACCAAAACTGAATCACCTTCCCTGATGTAAGGGCATTGAGAACACCCTCCGCATTTATAACTCCCAATTCTCCTATAAGTTTTTCCTGGTTGTTCAAGATGATCTTTGATAGTTTTGCCCTTTCTAAAAACCACTTTAGGTTATTTTCCAACACATTCAAGTACCCCCTCAAAACATAAGAAATTCCAGTTCTTCCTTAAAACCTTAAACGGTTTCAGCATGTTCAATGCTGAAAGTAGTAACAAATGCCTGTAAATACACGTTCTTCTCATCATTTCCTTGGGTGACCCAACCACTAAAATTGGCTTCATCATGTCTCAAAATAGGTCAATAAAAACTGGTGTCTCTTTTGTTCCAAACCTCTGTAAAAATAATAGAAAACAAATGGTCAGGGTAACCACGCTTAATAAGCATGGTCCTTAATTTTTCACCTTCTAACATATTGACCCTTAATAAGGCCTCTCTTTTGGTGGTATGGGTGACTATTACCATAATGTAGAAGGCTATTCGAGTATGTAGGTTTGTGGTAAATGTTATTGACATACTTTCTGTTAATGAAATCTAATACTATGTTGATTCAAATTATAAGTAAATCTTAGGAACATGGTGGTGGTGTTACAATAATCAAGGAAGGGTTCTATTTATTCTGTAGGCCCTTTCCAAGCCAAGAAAATGTTTTCCAAAAAACGACAATAGATGTCCCAGTAGTTTTCATACTGACACCCTTTTAGGTACCTCTTTTCCCATTCTAACAAGATTATATTGGAAAAAATAGGGGTGCAAGCCGCCCCTATAGCCACACCACATTTCTGAAAATAGTATCGACCCTCAAAGAATACGTAGTTATTTTTAAAAACAGTTTCCATAAGGGTGCTTAAAACATAGACATCATTGTTAGAAAAATCACCAGAGGCAAATAAAAAATCTTGAAACCACTCTATGCCTAGGTCATGGGGAATGACATTATATATATGTTTACAACATCAACAGCAGAAAGACTATTTCATCAAGGAATGTCAGATTTCTAATTTTTCTTGAAACATCCCATGAATCTTTGCAAATATAAGAATAAGCATCTAAACATTTTTTCAATTTGATGTCAATATATTTTGCCAATGGGTGTATTTTTAGCCTTCGAAGCATAAACAACAGGTCGTGGAAGGAGGTCCACCATATTTTTGTGAATTTTCGGTAGTTCGAAGATTGCCGGGACAATGGGAACTTACACCACAAAAACTTATAATCATCAAAACCTATAGCACCCTGATCGAACATATCTTTTAAAAGATAGTCAATGTGTACATAGGAAAGATTTACCAAATTGATAGAAGCTTCCTCATACATACTGTCATCAAATAACATCATGTTCATTCAGTTGCAGTAATCAACTTTAGTCATAATTACAACCCCCCACCCTTGTCAGGTTTCATGACCCTTAAGGTTTTGTCCAAACTAATTTGTTTGAGCAAGTTGAACTCTGTGAGGTTTAGGTTGTAGTCAACATTATGGTATGTGTTCTCCAAGATTTTCTTAAGCTCAAATTCACACATTCTCTCAAAAATAATGAGAGGCATTTGTAATGGAGGGTTAAATATATTCCGAGTAAATTCATACATTCTTTCCTGCCCATTTCTGTCTTGGAACAGTAAACACAGGTTAAGCTTTCTAAGATGCATTTTGAGATCGACAATCACACTTTCAATTTTAGCTCTTGCAGATGGCACAAAATTAAACCCCTTAGTAAATAAATCAACATGTCCACTTCTAAAAGTCTGCTCTGTAAAATTATAAAGTTTAAAATCACCTTCGGCATTGGTGACAATACCAGGCCCGTCTGAACCCACATCAAAATCTACAAGTCCATTTGAGGGAATAAAGTCTGTGTCACACTCTATATCTGTTGCCATTCTTGGTAATTGTTCGTAGATTTCCTCCATTGTTGCCGGTAGGTTTGCTGGTTCCCATTCCGATTCTTCAGACACTCCGAGCGCCTCAGAGGAGCTTGTTCTAAAGGGACATCTTGGTTATGTAACTCAGACTGAACCTGCTGGCTCAAGTTCACATTGCCATTGTCAGAGGTATGCCTTGCACTACCAGCAAGTCTCGGCAATGGACAGGCACTCCACCTTGCTGTAGTCCAGCCTATCCCTTTCCATTTTCTTTAGTTTCTCTTTTGCTGTATCTGGTTCAGATAAGTAAAACAAAAGGGCGCCCTTGTGCAATGAAAGACTAACATTAATATTAGAAAAGATAAGTCCTGGGTAATGCAAAAAGTTAATTAAGTGGCAAGAGGCTCCAAATACAAAGCAAAACAGGAGACGGAAAGAGGACACCCATGTCCGATGCCTCTTTGTAGTGGCATGGTGTTTGACAGGTTTAGGCCAATTTTGATTTTTATATAGGGATTTCTATACAGGGCCTTAAAAAGAATGGAAAGGAAATATACAAAGGAAGAAAAGGAGAATATTTCTATGTCTCCCAAGTAAGCAACAAAATCTAGGTTTAGAATTTTTGCACTGAAATGTTCACATAGGTATTTTTATAATCTAAGCAGACTTCAGAGAATTTTTCCACATGTAGACAGCAAATGGTGGTATAATGGGAAAGAAAGGGGCGCTTGAGAAAACATTTTTTTTTTGAATGCAACAAGATGGCAAAAAATTTCCCTACAGGTTATTTTGTCAGAAATGTTGGGGGAGCAAATTGCTGTACTATAGGAAATGATTCTTCTGGGGTAGGATATAGAAACTGAATTCCCTAGACGTAGTGAGGCCCTATTAAGTTTAATGCTGCTGCCTGCCAAAAAAGTAATTACTAGAAAATGGCAGCTAACATCTAAACGAACCATAAATTAATTAATAAAGAAATGGAGCTTGGATCTTTAGAAAAAAGGCAGGAGCAAACTACACAGAAAATAAATGGGATTTGTGGGAATAACACATGCAGAATAATGTTCAGGACTTGAGCAGTCTAGGTAATGTTTAAGTGAATGATAATGGTTAGGAATAAAACCATATTATGCATAAAGTATGAAAAAGAACATATTTGAATTTTTTTCTCCTTAAATATACAGGTTCATGGTACTTACACACATTATTGATCTGTGGGATCTTTAAGAGCCTACTCCAGTATTCCCACAAAGTTTTAGCCCTTGTAATTAAGTACAAATAACCTAGAGCTGGCTGAATATTTACATATTACATCTATCAATAAGGAACAAGGGTGCTAAACCAGGGGTGCATTTGTGGTTTCACATCCATTCATCTGGATGATTTTTGAACAGTATAAGCGAAGTACTTCAATTTATGTGAAGAGGAAGATGATTCCAAAGATGTGGGATTCTCTATGATGCATATTTATCCCTTCAGCGTGTTCTATCTATATTATATAACCAGAGGAACATTTGTGACTTCACATCCATTCATCTAGATGCTGTATCAATAGAGTAAAGGAAGGAAAGTTATGTGAAGAGAGAGAAAATTCCAAAGATGTAGGAGTCTCTGTGATGTGTATATAGCCCTTCAACCTGTTCTACTTAGGTTCATAGGTAGGTACTAGTCTATCAGCCCAAAGGCATTTATAAGCCTAGCCGGAATGTGTTGGCTTTCGCCGCCCCCTTAGGTTAGTTCCCTATGCCTCTGTCCAGCAGAGCCATTGAAGTGACCCTGGGGTAAACTTTCTGTTTCCCATCCACTCGTTAAGGTTTCTCTTGAAGAGGGTTAGCGAGGAGCTCTGCCTAATGTATATTGGAATCTTGTTCCAGAGCATGGGAAGTCTTTGGGACAGGAATCTATCCCTCCAGCACATCATATTTATTGTTGTGGTGAGGTTTAGATCCCTGGAGCATGTGGCTCGAGGGGATATGGTTTTCTTCAGGTGGAGCATGTCCATCAATTCTGGGTTGGACATGGCCTTGTATGTCAGGCAGAGCTCACCTCTGAGTAGGCGGTATGTGGTCTTTCCAGTTGCTGCAGGTGTCTTGTAAGGTACATCCTAAATGGGGCATTGTACTCTATGATGGGTCTGATGAGCAATGCGTAGAGGGGCCCAATGACCTCTTTCAATCTGGATGCAAACCTTTTGTGATTAGGTGGGCCACACAGAAGGATTTTCTAACAACTTTGGCAATGTGATTATCAAAGGAGAGGTTACTATCTACTTGGCTCCCCAGATCCCTTATTACGTCTTCCGTATTTAGGGGACTACCACCTATGTGGTAGTTTGTGGGTACTTTGTTTTTTCCAAAGGGGATGACTATGCACTTTTTGGCATTTAGCTTGAGGCCATGGTTTTAACACCAGGTATCTGTCTCAGTGAGACCCTTTTGGAGGATGTCTGTGTCAGCCATAGAGTCAATTATAGCCCCTAGTTTGCAGTCGTCTGCGAACTTGGTCAGCCATAGTCCTCCTGTGCTTGCCTGTACCTCTGTGAAGTATATGCTGAACAGGAAGGGTCCTAGGACTGAGCCCTGGGGAACACCACTTGTAACCGGTTTAGAGTCACACCTAGTTCCCGCAACTCTTACCATGTGGGTTCTGTCCATGAGCCAGTTGGCAACCCATCTCGTGACGTAGGGGGTTATGTTCAAGCTGGTGAGCTTGTCTATAATACCTGAGTGGGGAATGGTGTCAAAGGCCTTTGCGAGACCTAGGTAGGCTGTGTGGACCACCTTTCCCTCGTCTATAGCCTTGGTAACTGTTTCAAACAAGTCCACCAGGTTTAGGAGGCATGATCTGCCCTTAACAAAGCCGAACTGGGTAGGGTCCAGTGTTTGGAGGTTCCCAATGTCTCTGTTAATGAGATCCATGATGATGCACTCCATAGCTTTGCAGACCAAGCTAGTCAGGCTTATAGGGCGATAGTTCCCAGGGTCCGTTGTGGCTCCACCTTTGTGGAGTGGAATAACCGTTGCTGTGCGCCACTATGTGGGCACGTAACCTGTGGAGATGCTGAGTTTAAACAGTGCGTTTAGGTAAGGGATTAGTTCATCTTTGAGCTCATGTAGGACGCAGCCTGGGACACTGTCCGGTCCCATTGATGCTGTGTTTTTGGCTTTGGAGAGGGCTGTTTTAACCTGAGTGTCTGTGATTTCAGGGGTCTGCCAGGATGTTGGCTATATCTGTCTGATCAGTGTATTTTGTGCCATTCTGCACTAACTCTGAGCAGATCTGAGAATTGACACTTAGATTCTTGACATAGCTAAAGAATGACTTGCGGTTATATTTTTCTTTCGAAGCTAGCCTTGGATTATTTTATGAGGGAACATAGTTTCTTGCTGATACTGATCAGGGATGTCTTCCCTTCTTGGGATTTTACTCTTTTTCTGTACTAGTTTCCTCCTCCTATTGTATAGCTTGTTTATGGCAGGGGACCACCAGACTGGTTTCCTTTTCTTGGAGGAGAGTCTTGGTTTTGTTTGGGATAGCATGATCCATGCATTCTTGTAGGTGCCCGTAGAGTGCATTAGTAAAAGATTTTGCAGCTTGGACAGCATTATCCTTTAGCATGGGGGCTTTGAAACTTCCCACCTCGGTCTTAAGTAAAGTGAAGTTTGCTTTTAAAAAGTTTTTCACAGTGGTTTCTTTGATCAGGGGTGGTGACGGAATGTGGATATCCAGAGTGATTAGTTTATGGTCAGATCTAACCAGTGAGGGGTTGACCTGCAGTGTGGAACACTGGTCGCCCATGTTGGTGATGACCAGGTCCAATATGTTGTCACCTCTGGTGGGGGTGTTGACCAGTTGATCCAGGGCGTTTGAGTTTATAAATTCTAGGAAATGTTGGGCAAGGGAGTTTGTACTTAAGTAGTTCTCCCAGTTAATGTTTGGGTAATTGAAATTACCCAATATCAGGGTGTTTGGGGACCTTTATGTTTCCCAGTGTTTCCAGGAATGCGGAGTGGGGGTCCTGGGACATGGTGGATGATCTGTAGCAAGCTATAATTTGAATAGCAGTTTTGCCCGTTGTTAGTTGCATGTTGGATGATCTCTGAATCATTGTGCTGTGCCACTAACCTGGAGGTGTGGGAATCCTTGATGAATATGGATACTCCCCCGCCTTTTGTATTTCGGTCCGGGTTTTGAGGCCAAAATGTATGGTATGAGTTGTAGCCTGGTAGTGATGGGGTGCTCTCTGGACCCTTAAACCAGTCACCTATTACTAGTGTGTTGGGTATATTATTTTGCATTAAGGGCTGTGATTACGTGGCACACAAGTTTTGTGAAGTATGTGTTTCATGGTTTGTGTTGGGGGGTGGAGGTTGCTTGAATGTCTGCTTCGGAGGTCTCTGTTGCTTTTGCAGATTTTTATTTAGAGCCTCCAAGTACATTTTTGTGTATTTATGTGTTTTTTTTTTACCTGTGCTGGTTTCATAGGTCTATGTGAGGCTGGTGGTGTGATATACAGAGTGAGATTTTTTTTGAATGGATGTTAATGCCACCATTTGACTTGCAGATGTATAGGAGACCTAACAAGATCAGGCCTGTTAAGGCTCTGTAAACAAGGCAGAGATTACCTGTCAGAAGCCTGCATGACACCAGAAAGAGGGACACGGCTTTGAGATGGTCAGTGTAGGTTTTATGATTTAGGCCCTGGATTTTCTTGGTGAGAAAGCTTTGTGGTCATTCAAGTTGTGTTGAGTGTTTTGACAGGTACTTACCAAAGGGGCATTATAATCAATGGCCGGCCTAATAAGAGTGGAATCCATTTGATTACATTCCTGGGCCTAGAGATGCTGTATCCTTGCTAATAAGCTGTGCAATGAAAAAGTACTTTCTTACAATAGTGGATCCATGGTGATCTAATGACATATTGAGAGACGCATTTAGTATTGCATGCAATGAGATTTTTTTTTTCCCTTTTAGACATAGGTTCCCAGGTCCCTAACTACTGGTTCAATTTCAGGGGTGTGCTGTCTATATGATAGTTACAAAGGATGTCATTCTTCCCATTATACAGTTTTGGCATTTAATTTTGGTCCATGGTTATGACAGCAGCTTTTTGTTTGGAAAAAGCCCTCTTGCGGGATCTTGTTTGGCTTCTGGAGAGTTTATGAATACACCAAGTTTACAGACATCTGCAGACTTGGTCAGCCATAAACCCTTAACATTAGTTTTGACCTCAGATAAGTAAATGTCAAAGAGGAGATGCCCAAGCATAGAACCCTGAGGTACACCACTAGTAACATGTCTTTTGGAGGCAGTAGAGCCACCTACCCTAACTTTCTGAATTCTATTGGTTTCCTATCCACTGAGTTACATTGGGATTAACATGTAGCTGTGAACGTTTAGCAACTATACCAGAGTGTGGGATTGTGTTAAAAAGCCTTTGTAATGTCTACATACATAGGATGTACTGTTTTTCCCTCATCCATTGCTTCAGTAACCTTTTCGAAAAAGTTGACTGGGTTAATCAGGCAGAATCTGTCTGACAAAACCAAACTGGCTTGGGTCAAGAGTTTGCAGGTTATCTATGTCCTTATTTATTATTTTCATAATGATCCCCTCCACAGATCTACAGATGAAGCTGGTCAGACTTATGGCCCAGTCAAGTGACACACCTCCTTTGTGCAGCGGGGAATGATGGTTGTTGTCCTCCATTCATCTGGCATAAAGCCTGTTTGGAGGCTGATATTACATAGCATCTTGCAGGAAGATTTGACAGGTTCTGTTTCAAGCTGGCCAGTAGGCAGTCTGGTAGGTTATCTAATTCTAGCCCTATAGAAGCAGTGTTCCTAGCCTTGTAAAGTGCTTTCAGGACTTGTTCTTGGGAGATAGGGAGGGAAGGGTTTGGGGTATAGACGTGGGTATGTGATCTGAGAATAATGGGGGTGAAGTTAGCTAATCTACTAGTGAGTACATATAGCACCATGTCCCCCAGGCCCAGGATATGAGTATATGATACAATTTACTAACAGCTTTTTGTAGTACTGGACATTGTTTCTGAGGTTTCTCAGCACAGTATCCAATTACTCTATTTACCCTCCCTTATATAAATAACAATGAACCCATTACCAGTCAAAGCCACTCTAAGACTTCTTCCATATGCAATCTCCATAGCTATCCTACCTCCCCTCTCAACCTTAACCAGCTACCATGCCAGTCTCTATCTTCCCCACAACATTACCACCCAGACAGACCTCATCCCTAGATTGTAAATTAGCCCCACTAAACTTTCTATTTACTCCACACCTCTTCCAACCCTCCCACACCGATCACCAACACAGATTGCTTCCAAGGAGTAGGTCCCACACCTATCTAAAGCATACTAAAATCATCATAAAACTCAACAAGCTCTACCAATCATTACTAAAAAAACTCATAAGTAGTGGGAACATACACCCCAAACCAGGTCCAGCCACAACAGTCACCCCAAACCCCAACCTAATTAATACCCTACTCCATAGGCAAAAAACACTCTGCTCATTCTCAACCTAAACATGAGAAGTATCCTCAACATGGTTCATGACCTACATGCTCTATTAACCCTATACAAGCCAGACATTGTCCTACTGACCGAGACCTGGCTAAAGCCCGAAATTCACAATAATGAAATTACAGCTCCTGGGTATAATATTTTCCAGAAGGACAGACTAAGAAAAAGGGGAGGGGGGGTAACTATAATGTATAAGAACCACTTTAACCTTGAAAAACTAGACATTACCCTCCCAGATAGCAAAAATGTCGAACTCATTCTTCCCAAGTTTAAAATGAACCCAAAAAAAAATATTACTATCATACGTTGGTACTAGGCTATCGGTCCTAGGGCCTATACAAACCTAGCCATAACAATTCCCTGGCTATTTCTTCCCACACTATTTACTTCCCTGGACCCCTGTCTAGCAGGGCGACTGACATGATCCCTGGGGTAAATTTCCTTTTTCTATACCCCCCCCCCGAAATAACTTACAATTATGGAAACACAGTAGAATGGGTCACAAACTCCCTACCTCAAGAAAATATCATATTAGGTGACTTTAACATAGATTGGTTCAACTGTTTGAGCCAAAATCCAGTCACCCACATTAACCTCTATGGGTTTACCCAAGTCATTACATCTCCCACCAGAAACGATAAAAGAACTAAACACCAGTCCATACTGGACTGGATACTTAAATCCCACAAATCCCTTGCAGCCCAAGCTGGATGTCTTCCAAACATTCACAGCAACCACCAACCAACATATCTACTGAAAACCAAAACTCTCCATATATACCAAGTAAAACAAAGAAGTCAGAAACAAAAAGAACTTTAACCCTAGTGCCTTTAACAACAACCTAAAAAGTTGCAACTGGACACTTTTAAAACAGTTACCACTTGATGAGGCAGTGCAACACTAACTCAACCTTCCTAAACATACTGAACCAACATGCCCCCCCCCCTCCGAACCACTAGAATAAAAGCCAGACATGCCCCCTGGTTAACTAAAGCCACCAAAACTATTCTCAAAGAAAGAAACAAAGCATGGGAACAATTTCATAAAAACAAAACCCAAACAGAAAAACAAAAATACTTAGAACTGTGCAACAAAGCCAAGAAACTCATCAAAACAGACAAAAATCACCTACTACCAAAATCTACAAGAAAAACATGCTAGAAACCCCCAAATATTCTGGACTGCAGTCAACTCTGTACTGCAACCTGGGAAAACTACTACCTCCGCACCCAAAACAGGGAACAACAATGACAATATCCCCACACAGTTTAACAAATACTTTACTGAGACAATCCAGGCCCTAGCTAATAAGCAAATAAACTCCACTCACCCAACCCCAACAAACACACCATCCACACTGGAAACACAAGTTAGCAGCCCCACTTTAGCTTCCAACCAGTATCTATCAAAACCATCCAAAAACTCAAACCCACCAGCCTGGCTGCGGACAACCTACTCGCAGAATAGACTCCAAATAGCAGCAACAGGCATAGCCTATCTGGTTGCTATTCTCATTAACAGATCTATCACAGACTGTAAAGTACCTCAACTATGGAAAATCTCCCATATCACACCGCTACACAAAGGAGGTAACTCCTTTAAACGCAATAACTATCATCCTATGTCTATCATATCACCCATATTTAAAATCCTAGAAAGGGTCATACACACTCAACTTACGAACTACCTCCTAGAAAACAGAGTGCTATCTACAAACCAGCATGGCTTTAGGCCTTTCCACAGTATGATTCACTAATACCATTAATTACCATAGAAATAACGGAAAACTTGTCTCAGCCACATTTTTAGACTTATCCAAAGCTTTCGATATGGTTAACCCCAATAGCCTTCTCAACTCGCTCTACCTTAAACCTTAGTTCCGGCTCCATCACATGGATGAAGAGCTATTTATCAGGACAGCATTAAGCAGTAAAATGGCAAAACCAACTATCCCCTCTACTACCAGTATCCTTAAGAATCTCTCAAGGCTCAGGACCATTGCTCTTCACTCTGTTCACCAATCAACTCCCATCCTCCACCCCCAGAGCCTCAGTTATTCAATACACAGATGATACCACAATCATATGTGCAGCCCCCCACTCTAGACCATCTCCACTCACAAACACAAGTCTTTCTCACTAGCAGAAACCTGGTTCACTAACCACCACCTTATTCTTAACCCAAATAAAACAAAATTACTGCTATTTTCTTCTCATAGAACCCCCCCCCCAGATAATTTCACAATAACCTCTGAAAACAAAACTGTAATCACCCCAACTACCCACACAAAACTTCTAGGCATTGGAATAGACCACAACTTAAGATTTGACCTGCACACTGCCAAAACTATCAAGAAAGTCCACAAAAAATGTGACCTGCTCTATCGTAACAATTTCTCACAAACCAATCCAGAACCACAATAACCAGGTCACATCTGCTATCCACCCTCCTCTATGCATCCCCAGTCCTAACCAACCTTCGTAAATCTGACCGAAAGCTAGAATCCTACTACAATAAGACAGCTAGATTTGCTACAGCATCCACATATATAACACAGCATTGCACCTCCCTCAAAAAGCTGAACTGGTTAGAACTCCCTTTACTATTTCAACTCAAACAACTGTCACTAACACATAAACTATACTACTACCCAGACAAAATCCCAGCCCTCCAACATCTTATATGACCGCACACCACAACACAAGCCTTGAGATCCAGCACCGTTAATCTTCTAGATGTCACCAAATACAACAATGAAGCAGGGAAATCTCTCTTTAGCTACTATATCTCCAAACTCTGAAACACTCTACCAGCCACCCTTACATCCAATACCCCCACTGCACTCCTAAAAATCCACCTTACAAACAACTGGCTATGCTCCTGTAACACCCCTGGGTAAAGACAAGGATATATGCAACAACTATTTACATAGCCATAGACCAAAGTCTCCCACCGAATTTCTAATTTTAATGTGACCTATGAAAGTATAACTGAAAAATACTGCATCTATAAATTCTAAAGAAATGCATGCACAAAATGTATAAGTCTGCTAGGAACCATAATGTATTAGTGTTATCTCTGTATTGTAAATAGTTATTAGTCTGTAGTAGTATGTTAGTGTATTCTATGTAAATGGAGCTTTTCTCCCCAGGCCTCCGCTGAAAATGGACATGTGTCCAGCTGGACTTTCCCGGTCAACAAATGTAAAATAAATAAAAATGAATACAAATTCTAACAGTTAATGAAGACTTAATGGTTGCCTTTCTCCTAATAGCTATTTTTACGTCGTATATAGCTTTGGTTCATTTGATCAGGAACTGGAATTCCTTATTAGGTTTACCAAAAATGTACTGACATCTTGACAGATACATTTGTTATTAAATGTACTTTTTTTTTTTCTTTAACTATACAGCCCACTTATATTTGAGTTCCACCATTGGGGGTTATTTTTAAATTTGGCAATGTATTTACTTTGGATGAGGATAGATGCATCTATTCACACATGCACAGAATTTGGTGGTAAATGATTCCACATACTCAGTGGGGTCATCAGACTGTAAGGGGATGATAAATTTAGCCAGGTCATCTGCATATTATCCGAAAACTAAGGCATTTGAAGATGCTTCTGGTTGCAGTCTTATGGTAAATGTGACTGATTTATGGTGCTATTTGACTAGGAAGGAAGTTACAAATGGTGAGGAACAGGGTTATCTCATATTGGTGAGAATCAAGTCCAGGATTTTGTCTCCTCTTGGTTTCCAGACTAACTGGTACAAAGATTGTATTTAAGAATTCCAGAAATCTCTGTGCATACATACTGGGAGATATACAAGTTTCTCAGTTGAAGGATGGATAGCTGAAGTCCTCTTGGAGAATGGTGTTTGGCCTAAAGCATAGGTACTCCATACTAGTCAGGCGGGTGGTACAGGTTAAGGGAGGTACAGAGAGGGTCTTATAGTTAGCTATAATATGGTAAAGATTGTCGTTAATGGCAAGCTGAATGTGGAGGAGTTCCATGTCATTATTCTGTTTCACTGATCAGAACGTGAGATTTTGTTTTACAAATAAACAGACACTTTTGCATTTACTGCATTTTGGGTATGAACACATGGTAGCTGTTGAAATCTTACAGTGATAGGGGTGCACTCAACAGTCTTGATCTACATCTCTGTGATTCTGTGATGATGCATACACTGCTGCACTCCAGGAGAAGCTGTGCCTGTAGAGTTTTTTTTGAGGCTCCTAGTGTTGAGCAGCAATATTAAGAAGTTATGTACCTACCATAACGTTCCATGTTAGTTGTCTTCTCTCGCCTTCTTTCTTGCTTGATGGGTTCAGAGCCGATCCCTCGGCTCCGACTCAGCACTTGCTAAGCTCGAGAGTCACTTTTACCAGCTCGAGGCAGCCCCATATCCCATGATGCAAGGCGGTAAGTACCCAGATCTCGTTTGATGACAAAGGGCAATAGCACCAAGCATAAAATACTTCCCAAAGGAAGAAAGAAAACTTACAGATGGAAGAAGGACCAGGTCTGAATGGTCTTCAGCATAATAATTTCTTATAACAAGGTCTGTCCAGGCCAGGGGGAAGGAGGGAGGGTCAAGAAAGAAGGCGAGAAGACAACTAACATGGAGCGTTATGGTAGGTACATAACTTCTTAATGTTAAGTTGTCAATCTCGCCTTCATTCTTGCTTGATGGGACAGCGTCCTAGCACCTCTATCCTGGGTGGCTCAATGGAACAGACTCTTGAGGACTGTAGAGCCAAAACTGGCTCTGTCCCTGGAGGCCAAGTCCAATTTGTAATGGGAAACAAGTGTGAGGAGTGGCCCAAGTGGCCGCTGCACAAATAGTGTCTAAAGGAAGTCTAGCTTGAAAGGCTGTAGACGTAGCTAAGCTCCTAGTTGAATGTGCTTTAGGTTTTGAGCACAGCTGTTTTCCCCTGAGCAGATAAATTTCAGAGATGACCGAAGAAAGCCATCTGGACAAGGTCACTTTAGAAACAGGAAGGCCTTTTTTATTATCCGCATAGGAAACAAAAAGTTGATCAGATTTTCTAAATTTTTTTGTTCTGTCCAAATAATATCTAAGTTGACGGTGGACATCAAGATAATGTAGTTTTTGTTCAGCTCTGTCTGAATAGTTTGGGAAAAATACAGGAGATCAATGGATTGATTCAAATTGGTCTTTGAAGCGACCTTAGGCAAAAGGTCGGATTAGTTCTCAAAGATACTCTGTCTTTGTGAAAAACCAAATAGGGGGGTCGAACCGATAGAGCATGAAGTTCAGACACCCTCCTGGCCGATGTAATAGCCACTAGGAATAAAGTTTTCCAAGAAAGAAATTTCAGGGAACAAGAAACAGCTGGCTCGAAGGGGAAGAATCAAGGATGTCAGCACTAAATTTAGATCCCACTGAGGAGGAGGATTCCTGACTGGAGGCTTTAGTAGGAAAATTCCTTTCAAGAAGGCCCTGCAGAGCCTATGGGACATAATATTATGATCTGCCACCCGACATGAAAGTTGGAGATAGCAGCCAATTGAACTCTGACTGTGGAAGAAGAGGAGCCTGCATGAAAAATCTCTGCTAAGAAGTCCAGGACTGCCTGAATAGGGGCAGTGAAAGGATCAATATTTTTGGCCTTAGCCCAATAAGAGAAACGTTTCCATTTGCTTGTATAAATCCTCCTGGTAGAGGATTTTAACGAAGCTACTATGATGTCTCTAACAGGATTAGAGATCAAGGGAAGCCTGGCTAAGGAAGGAAGTGGAGCAACCATGCTGTGAGGTTGAGAGAAGGGATAGACCTGTGCAGCTGACCCGACTGGTGAATCAGAAGATCTGGCACTGGGTCCAGATGCCACGGCTGCACCAAAAGGTGATGATGGAGGAATGGGAACCAAACTTGTCGAGGCCAGTAAGGGGCAATGAGAATCAATTTGGCTCTCAAAACGGTAGCTTTCTGGATAACTTGAGGGATCAGAGGAAATGGAGGGAAGGCATAAAGAAGTCCCTGGGGCCAATCCTGGGTCAGAGCATCTCTGGGGGGATGGCCTGGTAGAGGGAAGAGACAGAAGAAGTCTGGACATTTGCTGTTTTGGGGAGTAGCAAAAGATCGCAACATGGGCGACCCCATTCCAGAAATATCTCTTCCGCTATAGATTGCTTGAGAGACCACTCGTGAGGCATGAGAATAGCTCTGCTCAATCTGTCTGCTACAATGTTGGTTTTCCCAGGGATATGCGTTGCTACCAGAAACCGATGAGAGGAGATCGCCCATTGCCATAGTCTGAGCGCTTCTCGACACAAGGGGTAGGATTTGGTTCCGCCCTGTTTGTTGATATACCAAACTACAGACATGTTGTCTGTGTGGACTGCAATTGTCCCTACGGGAAGAAAGTCGTTGAGGGCTTGCAACGTTAAAAGCACTGCTCTCATCTCCAGGACATTTATGTGCAGATGGTACTCGAGCGGCTGCCACGTCCCGTGAACCATCCTGCCCTGATAATGACCCCCACCCGATCAGGGAGGCATCCGTGGTGACAGTGGCTATCGGGGATGGGGGTACAAAGTACCTGCCTTGGTGAACCTGAGGAGATGTGATCCACCAAGCAAGATGATCTTTGCAAGTTTGTGTCACCAGAATCTGGTGGCGCATAGGAAGTTGTTGGTGCGACCACTGTGTGAACAGCATCCACTGAAGAAGGCATGTAGAATCGAGCCAGGGAAGAAGAGTAATGGCCGCAGCCATGAGGCCTAATACCTTTAGAACCATTCTGGCCTGTACTTTCTTGTTGGCCAGAATGATCCTGACATGACTCTGAATGTCTGAAACTCTTTGATCTGTAAGGGTAGCTGACATCCGAACAGTGTTTAAGTTTGCGCCTATGAAGGTAATAGACTGGCAGGGCGATAAGGATGACTTTTGAAGTTGATCGAGATGCCCAAATGAGAACAAAGATTTATTGTGTAATCCCTGGCTTGTATAAGCTGATGCCTGGTGGTGGCTGACAGGAGCCAGTCGTCGAGATACGGAAACACCTGGAATCCTTGGCGTCTCAGGTGAGCCGTGACCACTGCCATGCATTTGGTGAACACTCTGTGGGCTGTAGTGAGACCAAAGGGCAGGGCTCTGAACTGGAAATGACTGGACCCCAGCCGAAAGCGGAGAAATCTCCTGGAGCGTCTGTGAATTTTGATGTGATAGTACGCATCCTGAAGATCTACTGAGCACATCCAGTTGTCCTTCTGCAAGAAGGGCAGAATTGACTGAAGAGTGACCATTCGGAATCTTGTCTTCCTCACAGACTTGTTGAGTCTGCTGAGATCCAATATTGGTCTCCAGTCTCCCGTCTTTTTGGTAGATTCCGGGCTCTGAATGGTCTGTTGTAACTGGCTGAATGGCTCTTTTTTGCAGTAGTTTTGAGACTTCTAACTCTGCAATTTCCCTTAGACCGGGTGGTACATCTGGAAGGGAATTTGAAGGGAAAGGATTTTCCTCGAAAGGAATTATGTAACCCTTGGATATGATCGACTGTACCCATCTGTCTTGAGTGAGGGAATGCCAGGCTTCTGGGTACAGTGATAATCTTCCCCCGACTGCCTCCAAGGAGGGACAGCTGGGCAACATCTCAGGGATGCTGAAAGGGCTTGTCAGAGAGAGGCTCTCTGTTTCCCTGGTTTTGGACCCCTCTGCCTCTAGAGGCGTCTGTTGTTGTTACCCCCTCTGCCTCTAGGGGTAAACTGACCACGTGAATCCGGCATGACCCCTTGGGATTTGCGGAACCACATTTTGCCACCCTTCTGTCCTTTGGGGTAAGGTCTAGAAGGGGTGGAAAAACGGACTCCTACAGCAGAAAGAGTCTTGCCGTCCTGCTCGCACCTGGTCAAAGTTTCCTTCACCTGAGGGCCAAACAAAGCTGACCCATCAAAGGGAGAATTTGTGAAGGATGCCTTAAAGGGATCTGCAAAGTCACATAGCCGCATCCAGGCTTGGCGTCTAAGAGCCACACCTGTACCTGCGGCTCTACTCGCTCCATCAACAGCATATGATATTAGCCACATGGAGGAGTTTGCAATGGAATTAAGGGTTCCTAGCTGCGAAGCAATTTTTTCTTGAGCTCCTGCAGCTGTAGGATCCTGTACTACTTCACCCAGCTCCTTAAGGATATCCCTCTGGAGTCTGGTGAAGTGACATAGGTAATTCAGCGAGCATAGCAAAGGTCGCTGAGGAAAACATCCGCTTACCGCACCTATCCATGGTCCTAGAGTCCTTATTAGGAGGATGGACGGTGCGGAAGGATCTGCAAGTTCCTTTTTGGTGGCAGCAGCCACCACCATGGCATCAGCGGGGACACCCTTAGTGAGGAATTGCTTGTCAACTGGGGCAGTGATAAATTTTGAAGGCCTCCTAGGGACTGGCTCTACAGAGTCAGGAGCTGCCCATGCCTTTCGGGCAATAACCTGCATATGGGGGTCAAAAGGCGGAGACACCCAGGAGGTGGAGGGCCGAGATCCAAACGCCTCTAGGTATACTGACTCATCCTCAGAGGGATTGTTGGTGGGCCAGTTTCCCCTCTGTTTAAGGAGTTCTAGGATGTCTGAGAAGGAGACATCCTCAGAGGGGGATCTAGGGGATCCCTCTGACTCATCAAAGTCAGTATCTGAAGTGATAGACTCGGGGGAGTCTACATGTTTCCTCTTACAAGTCCTCTTTCTAGGAGGATCTCCCGAAACATCAGGAGAATCCTCGGAAGAGGGGGAAATTCCCAATGGGGAAACCTGAGGCGGAGGATCTCTGGGTCCTGTAGCAAGAGAAGTGGCAGAGATGTCAACAGGCACTATAGAGGGAGGAGCTAAGGGAATAGACTGCTGACTGATACCAGTGGCCAGCACACTCTTCATCACCTCGAATGCTCCCCTCCCAGGCAGGTCCGAGAGAACCCGTTCGAAGAACTAGGAACTCCAGGGACCACCGAAAGGGAAGTCTCCGAGGCAGATGGAGCCGAGCTCACCAAGGCCGAGGCTCCAAGGGGAAGAGCGGGTTCGGACAAGGGTCCGATGCCACTCACCCCCTCGGAGGAGACCATGGAAGCCCGACCACGAATCCCTCTAATGAAGGTCTCAAGAGGAGATAAGAGTAGAGGCTGAAGGAACAGAAGGGGTATCTGTCCTCCAGCCGTAGCAGTAACCATTCGAAGACTCCAACTCCAAGCTCTGGGGTAGAGTTGAAGGAGGAACTGTAACGGGTGTGGACCAATAGTCGTCTGTTGAGACGGACTATGTAACATTTGGGCCAGTGCCTGTGACTTAAGTAATCTACTGACCACTCTCTCTAAGTCATGGTCAGAAAGCCTGGATGACCTTGAAGATCGGCTCCGGTGGCTCCGTTCGAAGGAGAGGTGAAGCCGAGCCGAAGTATCGGCTCCAAGGAAGGAGACCTCGACCTCTTCCTGGAAGGAGCCATCGGAACCGATGAAACTATAGACCCTGTCGGAGCCGACAACTTATCGGAGCCGACAGGTAGCCTCGATGCATCGGCTCCAGCCGGAGCCGATACAGCCACAAAAGTAACGGTGTCGGAGCCGATCGGAGCCGACACCGATGCCTGTGCCACATGGTGGTCGGAACCAAGTGGTCGATGCAGAATCGGCACCGATAGCCATCGGTGCCGAAGGCTTGGTTAAGCCAGAATCGGCTCCAGCCGGAGCCGATCTCGACTCAGAACGAGTCGGAGCCGAGGCCGCAGGCTTTGACATAGAAGCCTGGGCCTTGGAAGACTTGCCAGTCTTAGGTGGAGCCGACTTAGCCGGAGAGCCCTCCGGCTTAAGAATGCCCCTGAGTATTAACTTGTTTCTTCTTTCCTGCAGGACTCTCTGGCTGAAAGAATGACATATAGCACAGGAGTCCTGCAGGTGAAGAGGCCCCAGGCAATAAAGGCAAGAAGTGTGACCGTCTGTCAGAGACATCTTCTGACAGCACGAGTCACACTTCTTAAAGCCTGAGACCCTCTCCTTTGACATGGTGTTTCACAACACACACACACACCAGTCAAAGAATTAAATTAAATAAAATACCAAAAGGTATTACTAGAAAAAACACACACACACACCCTAACAGGGGGGGATGGGATGGGTAAAGTTTAACTAAAAAAATTAGTTGAGACAGGGAATTTTCTGTCAGAAAATCTTTATAATTAACTTAAAACTAAAAATTAAAGGGTTTTTAGCAAAAAGGGGCTAAAATATCAAAGTAGTGAATCACTTACCAGGAGCTGGTAAAAGGAGGACCTCATAAGCGAAGCGGCAAACGAGATCTGGGTACTTACCGCCTTGCATCATGGGATATGGGGCTGCCTCGAGCTGGTAAAAGTGACTCTCGAGCTTAGCAAGTGCCGAGTCGGAGCCGAGGGATCGGCTCCGAACCCATCAAGCAAGAATGAAGGCGAGATTGACAACTTAACATCTTTATGTTATCCGGATATTGTTTTATTAAATTGGAATTTGTGTACTCATGTCACTATGCAATCTGTGAAGTTCATAAAGGTGTAACGAAAATAAAAACACAATCAATTAAATCCAGACTATCCAGGGATCTTGACCTGAAAATTTCATGTGACTTTCATTAAGCAGTAGTACCTCCTATACAGAGCCAACAGATAGTGCCAATATACTGGCCGACAGATTCAGTACCCCCCCCCCAAGGACCAATCACAATACCAGTAGATTGCCATGCACCCAGTATTACTGCTGC
The DNA here is from genome assembly GCF_019279795.1 of Protopterus annectens. Classification (NCBI taxonomy): domain Eukaryota; kingdom Metazoa; phylum Chordata; order Ceratodontiformes; family Protopteridae; genus Protopterus; species Protopterus annectens. The sequence continues at coordinate 625,700,243 of NC_056733.1, forward strand.
ACAAACTAAAACAGCACTGTCCAAGGCCAAGGATACAGCTTCTATGGGAAATGACAATATCCCTGTCTGCGTTCTACACGAACTATAGAGTGAACTGACACCTCACCTGTGTGCCCTGTTCAATCACAGCCTCACCTCAGGCTTCGTCCCTACCGAGTGGCGCACTGCTATAGTCATCCCTCTCCACAAAGGAGGAGTGACTACAGACCCTGGGAACTATTACCCCATTCGCCTGACAAGTGATATGCAAAGATATGGAATGCATCATCATGGACCTAATAAATAAGAATATAGGGAATCTCCAAACTCTGGATCCCACACAGTTTGGTTTCGTGAAGGGTAGATCATGCCTGCTCAACCTGGTCGACTTCTTTGAGTCAAGTCACCAGAGCTGTGGATGAAGGCAAGGTGGTTCATACAGCCTACCTTGATCTGGTTAAGGCCTTTGATACCATTCCCCACTCAGGAATCATAGAAAAACTCACTAAGCTAGGCATCAACTCCTATATCAAAAGGTGGGTGGTTGCAAACTGGCTCACAGATAGACCCCACAGTGTGAAAGTAGCTGACACCAAGTCAGACTGCTGACCAGTCACGAGCGGAGTCCCACAGGGTTTGGTCCTGGGTCCTCTCCTGTTTGGTATCCACTCAGAAACGACTGCTGTCAGAACCATGGCCTTAAACTCAATGCCAAAAAAATGTGTCATCCCCTTTGGGAAAAACCCAGTTCCCATGAACTGCTACATCAATGGTAGTCCACTGAACATAGAAGGCGTTATAAGAGATCTGAGAACACAGGTTGACAGCAACCTCTCTTTTGACCACCACACTGCCACTGTGGTCAGAAAGTCCTTCTATATGGCACATCTCATTAAGGGTTTTGCATCCAGGAAGAAAGAGGTCATTCTCTCCCTCTACTCTTCCCTCATTAGGCCAGTCATCGAGTACAATGATCCATTTGGTATGTACCTCACTAGACACCTGCAAGAACTGGAGAGGCCACAAAAGTACCACACAAAGAGGATCCTAGGCCTTAAACACTTGTCCTATATGGACGGACTCAAAAAAACTCCAACTATTCTTTGTCTCACATCGCCTACTTAGAGATGATCTCTGCTTGACGTATAAAGCTGTCTGACCCAACTCTTTTAGAAATGCTACATCTAAAGAAATCCCAATCACTCCACACCACACGCTCCAGAGACCTCAACATCACTACCACAATCAACAGAACGTGCAGGAGGGACAGGTTCATAACCCAGAGACTTCCCATGCTATGGAATAGACTTCCCATACATGTCAAACAGAGCACCTCACTGGCCCTCTTCAAGAGAAATCTTGATGGGTGGATGGGAAATAGAAAATTAACCCTGGGGATCACTCCAGTGGCTCTACTCGACAGAGGCACTGGAAACTACGGTTGGGTGGCACGATCCCAGGGTAATCCTATGGGCTAGGCTTGTAAAAGCTACAGGGCCATTAGCGTAGGTACAACACCTATGAACCTATGAACTACCATTTAAAACTGGGTTAAATTCAAGGCAGAATGCCCTTCAGAAACTTAAAATGCAATGTTCAAAACAGCTGCAAGCAAGTGTAGCTTTCAGTTTTATTCAGTGTAAAAAGACCATCAAAAAACAAAAGAAATATAACCACATATATTATGTGATTTTAGGACTAAGAGAGAATGTATATGTTTTACTTCTAAATAAACATGCTCTTTTTATAGTTTTTTTTTTTTTTTTTTTTTTTTTTTTTTTACATATTAAGGCATAAACATAGTATCAACTAGGGTATTAACATTGTCCCCATCAGATTCCACATCATTTTCTGAAAGAGAAAAGTCTCTAGCTGAACTAGCACTAGAGACATGTATGTGAACACAGCCACCAGAATTAGCTGTCTTCATAACACTCTTAGCCATGGAAACAACATCAGCTTTATAAACAGCTATAATCTGATTACTGGCTGTAAGATAAAGCTTCTATTTCTTTTTTCTTGTGAGCTTCACCACTACATAAAATATCTGGACACAGTGAATTATGTCTCTCAAGAGGTTCCTTACACCAGACCACTACTGCACCTAACAGGTTGGTTCTTCAATAACTGTACCAGTTACTGGAACAGCACCACAGGATGCATGTAATCCCTGTCTCATAGTGGTCAGCAAAGCTACACTAGAGGGAAATGGGACAAAAGGTAAGTGGTTTGTGGGCCAAGAAGTGGCCCCCGACAGAATTAACTGTAGGCTGAGGCATATATATATATATATATATATATATATATATATATATATATATATATATATTTTTTTTTTAGGTGAAATCGGATTTGATGGAGGGTACCATAGTTAGGCTCCATCAAGTCAGGGAACACCAGCCAGAATCAAAAACTAATTGAAGAACACAGTTCTTATGCAGGATGAGACTTTACGCATGATTCATTACATTCTTGGAAAGTTAATGAATTGTATGTGTGTATTTTTAGTTTGTTTTTTAACACATTTTTTTGGAATAAGACAACACAGACTCTGAGTTCTTCAAAAAATGTCCTCTAAAAAAGGTTGTAAAAAACTTTAATTTATTTGAACATTCAGTTGGCATATTTTTAAGCATAAGCACTTTAAATGTGATTTATGAGTTAATTGCAGAAGTTACTTAAGACAAATGAAAGGGTGGTTCCAATTATTCTGAAGAAGTTTGTGAACAGTATAAGGACGGATGCACAATGTACTATTTCGAATTTCATATTGTTGGATTTTGTTGTCAAAGTCCTGTGTTTATGGTCTTGTGATTTTTATTAAATGTTTTGTGTTGACTGGTTGGATATCGGTTAATCGCCGTGGTTTTCTCCAAGAGCAGATACATTTGATTGCTGGTTTAGCTCTGCACTACCAATCTTTTTGGTTGTTACTCTGGCAGAAAAAGACTGAACACTTCCCTGTCAAGATATGCTCAGACAATCAGCTGTCACAGGAAGTCCGATAATTTTTAAAGCTGGTCAAATAACCCAAAATGCCAGTGAAGGAGTAGAAATGATGAACATGCACAATTTTTTAATATACCAGCTTCATATTTTGGAATTTACAGTCACAAAATTAAGTTCTAATCTGAAAACAGTATATAGCACAGGCGCCCTGGGAGCATATGTCTTTTTCTCTTGCTCTGCTTACCATAATCTTTACAGCCATTTGCTGAATCTGCTGGGATTTAGTCTGTATATCTTCCTTCAGTTTGTTTTCTCTTCTCTCCACCATTTCTAATCTTTTCAGCTGATTCTCCAAAGACCGTCGCTGCTCCTATGGAAAGACAGAAATAAAAGTCGCCATTAATGAGTCAAATATGCTCCATCAAGAAACTAAGTTAACTTTAAATGATAAACACTGTATCTTCCTTTACAAATATCAATATGTAGGCATTAATTGACTTTTTCTGTTTCTCTCTTTTTCATTTTTTCTTTTGGGGGGGGGGGGTCCCCCATCATCCACACAGCTTTGTGATCTCATCAGAGTTGCTGCAAGAGCTTTTTCTCTCAAAATCAAAGCTTCTAGTTAAATGTATTTTGATAGCGCGTATTTTGCAGCATTCAAGTATTAACCTTAACTGGTACACCAGACAAACAATGTACTAAGCTTTCACTGCAGTGAAAGTGCTGCTAGTTATCTCAGACACAAACTGATTGACCGATTCATTTTCAGATTCCACCTCAATTAATTGATACAACTAACCTATAGGTTTCAACACAAACTGTGCACAAATATAGGATCAGACATTTTATAGGTGACAAAATGGGTTACATTCCTTTGATCAAAAAGACAAAATATTAAAAGGCTGTTGTTGCAGTCTCAAAATATGGAAAACTCAAATACCAAAAACTGTTGGGATTTGTGGGATCAGAATTTTGCTCACTCACCTGCTGTACAATACCAGGGTTAGTATATATAAGTCACAGGGAGTTTGGCAGTGCCCCCCCATGTATAAAACAGTTTTTATTTGATTTTTGATTATTTAGTTTTCGATTATATAGTTTTTTGACAAAATGACATAGAACGAGTAAAGAAATCACCAGGGCTTCAGTCATTTTGGTAAAAGTAATTGCTACATCATTAAATACTGGATTTCAAAATGAGGACAGCTCATCCATGATCTAGCCAAACATGAATTAATAAGTAGCAATCATACTGTGTGATTTACACTGCAAGCAGAGATATTCCCTGAAACACTAAATGACTAGCAAGACATTAACAAAAGAGACCATATGGCTATTTTTCAAACTACAGAAGATGAACAGAGTTACTGCAAAACAATAGCAGGCATGAGCATGTGAAACTGCAAGCCACGTCTCTCTCAAGGTCCCCAACATTTGGGTCTTTAACCTTCCCTCTTTGTGGTTACTTATACTATGTCAAACATTTTAAAAATCCTGGCTTCTGACTCGACTGCTAGCTTATCTCTGGAATACCATGGCTACTAAATGTAAGACTGTGTGACAGCATGATATTAAACTGCACATTTATTAACTGACAAAGCCAAATGCACTACTAGAAAAAGAGCTGCTCTCCATTTCATTCATGAAGTATAACATTTCATTGGACACTTTTGCCTCTATAACTGCAATAGGCTTCAAAGCTCCTAAATCAGATCTGCAGATTTAACATGCAATCTCCTCACTTAGAACACCTGAGTGTTACCTTTGCCAAAGCTAAGTCTTATATTTTATTTAATTTATTTATTTAGACATTTGACTACCGGGAATGTCCGGGTAGGAGCCCATTTTCAGTGGAGGCCAGGGGGAAAAACTCCATAGTATAAAAAAAAAAATGTAAGAATAATTTTACAATCTTAAAAAAAAAAAAAATACAAAAAATGACTACAGTTTAAATAATTATAGCAAATGATGCATAGCAATTACAACTAACACTGCATTCTGCTCTCTTTATTACAAATTTATTTACATGAAAGACTGGTGCACCATAGGCACCTTTCAATAAATAAAACATCAACAATCAACCCAAACTAATCCATCTCCAGTCCTTGATGATGATAGCATCAAGTATACAATGCAGTGCTTTACCAAAGCCTTTTCTTACTGAACTCCTTGACCTTGACTGTTAAGAAATCACATACATTTTCTAGGTCTTAATCCCATCTGCACCCTCATCCCTTGGCAAATTTGTGTAGCTGTACAGAGTGGGACTCCTCAGCATTTACATTTCTTGATCTAAATGCATATGAATCCTGCCCATACAGTGTAGCTTACTGGGGGCGTAAAACCAATAGTAAGGTAAAAGAATTCCTCCATATCTAAGAACACTCAGTCTGTGACTATGGTGCACATAATTTTGCCTGATAAAGTTCAGTAAGATGATAAACTTGTACTTAACCATTTATGCAGTTTCCATCCAGCTTTCTTTTATCGGTGGTATCATATCTGTACTGCTTTTGCTGTAACAGCTTTTTTTTTACTCCACCCACCACAGTGGAACCATCAAGCCACCTCAGACAGCTTCATCATCCTCCCCAAAGTCAATTCATGGCAAAGCCTCAGTGTTCTCCTTAATACGGGAGTTTTCCATAATGGGAGAGCTCCATTTCTAATGCAGGTTCAATTAGACTAGGTTACCCACCAGCAAAATGGTGAGACTTGCTGCTAGAGGAGTCATCTGAGTGGACGATTTTATACTGGCCTATTTCCCTATCCCCAAGTGCCAGTGCTACCTTTATGAAAGCTGGGCAGTCAAAGAGAAAACCTTGCTGAGAAAAATCAGTACCACACATCACAAAACAATGCATTATGACTGCCCATGTCCCTTTTTAAAATGTTGTAGCAGATGCATTTTTCTAATTAGCCTAAAAACACCCAACCTTGAAGCAGATTAGTAGATATAAATTTATCCCTAGAAGCTAAAGCTTTCATTTCCATAGCAGACAAATGAAAAACAGAAACATCTGCTATGTTTTTTTCTATAATCAACAATAGCAATGCACCCCATTTCTCATCCCATTTCTGCTCTCTCTCTCTCTCATTTCTTTAATCCAAGTCTCACCACTAGTTAACATTACCTAAGCTGGGATAAAAAGCCACTGTAATGCTGTTACACAAAGATGGCCCAACTACAGAATCTGATAACTACAGACCAATTAGTCTCACTAGCGTCATCCATAAAACTGTGAAATGCATTATCTCAATCCTCATTAAACTAGACATTGAAAAATCTCTCACCCAGGACCCTCATCAATTCAGCTTTGTCAAAAGCAGGTCCTGTTCTCCTTAACCTCATTAATATCTTTGAAATGTTCACTGAAGCAGTGGATAGTAATTCTGCAATACACAGAAATATCTGGAACCAAAAAAATATAGGCATTACTGACAGACAATTAAATGTGAATCTAAATACAGTGCTTCTGCTATCCAGCTCCATGAGATCACCAAAAGAGGCATCTTCATTGGGGGAATTTGCAGACCCATTTCCTTTCTCGAGGTTGGTATTCTCAAGTGAGAGATTCCTCCATACAGTATATTATGCAAAGGATGGCTAAATGGTTCACTGGCAAAACTCACATGGTTACACCTACATGTAACACTTCTGAAAGCAAACTTGCCAATGGTGTACATTAGTACTCTCTATTTGGCATCGGGTTCTTAAACCTTCACACCAACATTTCTGGCCCACTGTTATCTGAGTTTGCAGACCACGGTAAATTGAGCGTTATTTATTCCTCTACTGACAATTATGCCAACATAAGACTAAGTTGTTAATCGATGCAAGGACACCAGTATCAAAAATGCAGTTTAGTTGATTTTGGTGCATTTAATATTTCCATATTATACCATACAAACGGCACACCCCTCTATCATTTAACCATCATGTCTCCAAAGGGGTTCAGTAATCCCTTCCAGATCAGTTAATTTCCAAAGCCATTTCCACTAGATCAAAAACATTTAAATTCTCCTTTATTCATCTGTCATCAAATCCAGTACAGACCACAATGTCCTTTTTGGCATGTACTTTTTGAAACATCACTGAAATTGAGAGACTTCAGAAACTCCTGGCTAAAAAGATCAATGGCCTCAAGACACACAGCTATCTGGACAGACTTGACAGCTCTCCCAATGCATTTGATCACTTATAGAACCTTAATAGTAATCTGTATCTATCTATCTTTTTGTGCCATAAAAGACCTGTCATTGACTTCTTACTCTTTCACAGAAAAAAAAAATGAAAGTTATGTATTTCCCATAACAATAGATCTATGTTGTCGGTTTCCATACAGTTTAACCTGTGGGTTATTGGATCCAACTCAGATCTGTGAATATGTAAGCGTAAAATAAAAAAGAACACCACGAAACCACAAAAGCACTTGCACAACTCTAAAATGTTCATAAAAGTAAAGTGTTATAATATCTGTGCGCAAGTGCTACCTATGCAGTCTCAATGGTAAAAAGTCCCAGTACACGATGTACACATACTCCATAATTCAGCCAGAAAAAATCTATGAATGAAGCAAAATCCTCGTCTCTTCAGACCATAAAATGAACTTTATGAAGATGCTTCAAATTCCATAAGGTAGTACTTTCCAAAAAAGACAAAGCAAACTGTCGACCACAGTTTATTGTAGAAAATAAAAGGCAGGTGAGCGCTTTCGCTTGTCAGCTTTATCAAACCATAAAATATCATTAAAAACCTATAATATATATATATACCCTTATGTGTAATCAATTAATCAATTAACAAAAGGTAAAATGAATTTCTTAAAGAAACAAGCTCACTTATTCACAAGAATAAACATATACCTAAATAAATAGGCACTCTATTATTAAACAATATAACAAATTTTTTAAAATATATATAATATATTCTAGGATAGTCTAGCATGTATTATAAAATACATAAATAAATCAAAGCAACGGGCATTTGAATTAGCAACCTTCATTTACTAAAATTCAAGCCCTAAATACATATCTCTAGCAATAAACATAAAATTTAACAAGAGAGCCTACCTTATATAAAAAATCTAAAATATATATATTTGCACAAATACATGTATCTATCACTATCTGATTAATGTTTAAACCTTCTTTGCTTTAGTTTTGGTTTTAATGGAACTTTATCATTCAGTCCTGGATAATGATGTGCCTGTAATCTAATAATCCAGTCTGCTTCTAGTTCCTCTGTCCGATTCCCAATATCTCCTCTTCTTATACTAGGTATATTAATATGTATAATCATGAAATTAAATACATGTTGAGAGCCTTCTTCCAATGCATGTTTAGATAGAGCATTCACTTCTGACTTGATTTTAATTTGATATAAATGCTCCCTAATTCTATTTTTAAACTTCCTATCTGTTTTACCTACATAGAATGCTCAACTGCCTTTTATTTTCTACAATAAACTGTGGTCGACAGTTTGCTTTGTCTTTTTTGGAAAGTACTACCTTATGGAATTTGAAGCATCTTGATAAAGTTCATTTTATGGTCTGAAGAGACGAGGATTTTGCTTCATTCACAGATTTTTTCTGGCTGAATTACGGAGTACTGTGTACATCGTGTACTGGGACTTTTTACCATTGAGACTGCATAGGTAGCACTTGTGCACAAATATTATAACACTTTACTTTTATGAACATTTTAGAGTTGTGCAAGTGCTTTTGTGGTTTCGTGGTGTTCTTTTTTATTTTACGCTTATATTTTTACTACTGTGAACACGCGAATTGACTATGGCAGCAGAACAGCATGAAAGTATTGAACTGCCCTATAATCCTACCGCTGTTTTAGACAGTAGAATGGTACATCCTAGACTCCAGCAGTGCGTAGCTGCTGACGTCAATCCGTTTCTAGAGCTGGAGCTAGTAACTGCCAGGAATGGCGTACTGCTGAACAACGCTGACCATGAGAATGTTAATTCTTTGCTGACATCGATAGAGTCGGACCTAATGAAACTGAAAAGGCTACAAATGCAAAGATTTCACTTCGAGGTATGCATAGAGAAGAGGGTGATACCGAGAGGACTAAAGGTTTTAAAAATGCCCACTACAGGTAATGCATACCCTGAATTACTTTTTCGCTGGCAACAACTTAATATAGATTTAAGCGTCAATAATATGAAACTGTTAAATGACTTTTTTGTACCAGAAGAAAAAAGATTACAGGAAGAGATTGAAAAGAGACAGTATGACTTGCTTAATAACTACCCTCACGTTGTTATTAATCCGCTTTTAGACCGTTTATTGGACTCTGTTTACTTATATGAAAAAAGGTTAAAAGAACAGAAAAAACAGAAGTTAATGAGAGACTTGTATGATTTTGCGCATGGCCAAGTCTTCACTTGGCCTAGGACTGATAGAAATGGACAACTGAGGACTGATAATTCTTCTAATTCCTATGTAACAATGCATACTAATGTCTGTAGTGTAACTGGAAATGTAAATAATTCATGTGTTTCTAATGATTTGAATAATGTTCCTCCTGAGAGTGTTGTTTCTACACCAGTTACTGAAGCCTCTAGCAGTAATAGTTTGGGTAGCACTCGTAGTGCCCCTACTACTATAACACTTGGTAATTTGGGAGAAAGATCCAATAGTGATGTAAATCACAGGAATGATAGCACTCAGTTAGTTGTACGCAGTAAAACTTCTGCTTTATCTAAAGACATTGTGGAACCAAATAAACACCATCCTTTCCCTATAGCAGAAGCCTCAAACAGAGGCAGAAACAGATCGATGAGCAGGGGAAGGCAAAAGAGAAAGGCAACTGGTACAGACATGAGGGAGCCTACTATAAAAAAAGATGGAGAAAATTACATAGTATGTAACTTATCCCACAGACCCTTGAATCAAACAGAAATAGAAGTGTTAAATAAAGGTTTATCTTTCATTCCTAAAACTACTAGTAATTTAACAGAAACAATATTAGATGTGAAACTTTTTGTTAGAAAGCTACAATTACAAATGATGTTTGCCACTAAAAATGAAGGATCAGGTAGTAATATACACCTTAGGAAAAGTACAGTTTTGTACCTACCATAAATGTAGATGTTCGAAGATCCACATTGCTGCAGTCCTTACAATTGGGTAGTCCGCTGTCCTCGGTCGGCCCGAATATCAAAGTATTAGGCTGACGTCGGTCAAGGCGCTTAAGACTGACATCAGGACGTCAGGGTACAAATGCGCATGACCGACGTCATATCCTCAGTCTTTTCTTGCCCCAGATGTCAGAAGACCCTAAAAAGAAAGGTCAAAACCAAAAGACAGCAAAAACAACCAACCACCCTTGCACTAATCATATGTACAATATATACAATATCCACAATATTCACAACCCAAACCACACAACCGCCTCTAACTACAGAGGGGAAGGAGGGAGGGTAAATTGGACTGCAGCAATGTGGATCTTCGAACATCTACATTTATGGTAGGTACAAAACTGTACTATGTTCTTCATCTCACATTGCTGCAGTCCTTACAATTGGGTAGAATCCCAAAGCAGAGGTAAGGGAGGATGGCTAAACTATAAAGCATTAGGAGCTGCCAAAATGCCCTGTAAAATTGCAGTGGCAAAACCAGCCCTAGATTTAGAGTAAAGTGGAAGGTGGTAATGCTTAGAGAAAGTATGCACTGAACTCCAAGTAGCTGCCTCCAAAATATCTTTAGTTGCCACCCCCCTTAAAAAAGCTGTAGAAGTGGCAGTAGCCCTAGTGGAATGAGGCCTAATCCCAGCTGGAATCTCCTTACCATGATGGGAATAACAAAGCAATACAAAACCCAATCCACTTAGAAATAGTTTGTTTTGACACAGGCTTGCCCTGAGAACCCAAAGCAAATGAAACAAATAACTGCTGAGACTGCCTGAACCCTTTAGTTCTGCTCAAATAATAACGCAACTGCCTGTGTATATCCAAAGTGTGCAAAATCTTTTCCCCTTTATTTTGGGGTTTGCATAAAAAGTAGGCAAATGAATAGTTTGGTTTAAAGCCACACTAGAAACCACTTTAGGCATAAAGGAAGGATTAGTGCAAAGATACCCTAATCTTATGGAAAATTAAGAAAGGCTCAACCGCCATAAGGGCCTGTAATTCAGAAACCCTTCTCACAGAGGTAATGGCCAACAAAAAGCAGTCTTCCATGATAAATATTTCAACTCGGCAGTAGCTGCAGGCTCAAAAGGTTGTAGAGTGAGTTTCTCCAACACAAAATTGAGATCCCAAGCAGGAGTAGGAGCTCTACGTGGGGTCTTATATTCTTTGCCCCTCTAAGGAATTGCTTAAACAAAGGATGAGAAAACAATGGTGGGTCACAGTCATAGTGAGCAGAAATTGCTGCAGCATGAACCTTAATAGAAGAGAAGGACAAACCTTTGTCCAGTAACTCAGTAAGATATTGAAGAGCCACACTTAAATTAGGCTTAGAAACATCAAATTCCTTTGCTGTACTCCAAAATAAAAATCTCTTCCATTTATCTGCGTACACTTTCCTTGTACTAGGCCTTCTGGCCTCCAAAATAACATTCAAAACTTGCTGTGGAAGCCGAGACCCTCCAGGGTTTAAAACAGAATATGCCAGGCTGTTAGATGAAGAGAGTGAAGTTTGACATTGAATAAATGACTGTTCTCCTGAGACAGCAGGTGTGGAATCGAAAACAAAGGCCATGGAGGCTCCCGTACCAGACTTCTCAGTAATGGGTACCAGTGCTGTTGAGGCCAATCCGGAGCTATTAAAATCATCTTTGGCTTGTCCTGTCTGACCTTCAGGAGTACCTTTGGGAGGAGAGGCAGAGGTGGAAAGGCATACACATGAAGATTGCTCCAATTGAATGAAAGAGCATCCACTTTCCAAGCTGTGGGATGAAACCTTTTTGTGCAAAACTTTGGCAGCTGGTAGTTTAGTGGAGAAGCGAACAGATCTATGTCTGGAGTTCCCCATAACACTGTCAATTTCTGAAATACATGAGGATCCAATTTCCACTCGTGGGGATCCATAATTTGTCTGCTCAACACATCTGCTAAGGAGTTCTGTGCTCCCGGCAGAAACCTTGCCTGAAGATTCAGCTGTAAACTGAGAGCAATCTCCCACAAAATCATTGCTTGTCTGCATAGAGGATAAGAATGCATTCCCCCTTGCTTGTTGATGTACCACATGACAGTTGTGTTGTCTATTAGAACCAACACCTGCCCTGGAAGAAGTAAATCCTTGAAAGCTATTAATGCAAATTGGACTGCTAACATCTCCTTCAAGTTGATATGTAGATGTTGAAGTCTGGCAGGCCACGTGTCTTGTACCCACTTTCCATTTAGATGAGCTCCCCAAGCTTTGTCTGAGGCATCTGTCATTAGAATCTGACTCGCCTCTGGTCGGGTCACAGAGAGTCCCTTGTTTAGGTGACATTCCTGAGCCCACCACAAAAACTCCTTTTGAATGCAAGGTATTATCTGAATGACAGTGTCCATATCTTGGCAGTGCTGTGTCCATACATTTTTGAGATACCATTGTAGCTTCCTCATATGCAGTTTGGCATTGGGAAGCACCAGAATACAAGATGCCATGAACCCCAAGGCTTGAAGGACTGTCCTTGCAGTCAGCCTGGACTGATGAAACAATTGATGGAAGTAAAGGGAAAGATTCTTTTGTTTGTCCGGGGTCAAAAAGGCCATCTGGGACGCTGTATTCAGTCTCACACCCAGAAAGCACATGTCCTGAGAGGGTACTAGACTGGACTTTATTTCGTTCACAGAATACCCCAGGCATCTTAGCACTGCTATCACATACTGTAAATGATGAAGAAGTTCGTCCTTTTCTTGGGCCAGAATCAGGCAATCGTCCAAATAAGGATAGATCTGTATTCCTCTTAGCCTGAAGAAAGCTATCACTGGAGCCAGAACTTTCGTGAACACTCTGGGCGCAGTAGATAAGCCAAAGGGCAATGCAGAGAACTGATAATGAGAAGTCCCAGCCGAAAACGCAGATACTTCCTGCAACTGAGCCTGATAGGAACATGAAGGTAAGCCTCCTTGAGATCCAGAGTCACCATCCAGTGATCTTTGCCCAGCAGAGGCAAAAGCTGTTGTAACGTCAACATTTTGAACTTGGGAATGTCCAGATATGTGTTGAGGATAGATAAATCCAAAATTGGTCTCCACATGTTCCCTTCTTTGGTACTAGGAACAGGCGAGAATAAAATCCTAGGCCCACTTCTGGTAGAGGGACCGGTTGTATGGCCCCTATTTGAAGTAGCAGAGAAATTTGTTTGTGAGCCTCTAGTCTTTGCTGAGGAGGAACGTCTGGCATGCCTTTGAAAGGAGGCAAGGTATGGAAATAAAACTTGTAACCTTGGTGTATGATATCCAATACCCATCTGTCTTGAGTAATCAAACTCCAATTTTCCTTGAAGAGTGCCAACCTTCCTCCCAAAGGTGCTGCCAGGCAAGAAGGATCTGGCAGCTGAAAAGGTAGGTCATTGGGCCTGTTTACGAAAGGACTGGCCCCTGCCCTCACCCGAAGACTGTGCAGGTGAACTCCCCGTTCTAGGTCTGAAGGAACTCTGAGCTCTGCCCCTACCACGTCTAGATCTACCCCTAGACTGAGAATCCTAAGAAGGATACGTCTACCCCTTAGCAGGCCAATTCCTACTAAACTTCGGAGGCTGAACTTGCAAAAAATCTTTAACAGCCTGCATAGACTTAGCCTTGTCTTCCATTTTCTTCAAGACTGACTCCACAGGTGAACCAAACAACACATCAGACTGTAAAGGAGCATCCAAAATCCTTGTCTTAACATGGTCAGATAAATTCTGATCCCTCAGCCAGGCGTGCCTGCGAAGAACTGAACCAGTGGCAGCCACCCTAGTCGAGGCCTGCACAGCATCAAAACCACATTGTAAAGAATGCTTACCCACCTGTTCGAGACATGCACCAAATCTTGTAATTCTTTACACTCAATGCCTTCCGCCAGAGCATCTACCTTAGACTTCAATTGAGAAAGAAGATAGTTTTGATATTTCAACATGTGAAACTGGCAATTCAAAGCCCTCATAGCTAAGGTGGAAGAAGTATAGACTTTCTTTCCCCATCTATCCAAAGCTCTGGCCTCTTTATCTGGAGGAACCGGATTTTTTACAACAGAGGCCTTGACACCCTTAGGTCCCTGACTAACAGTTTCTGGGTCCGCCCTAGGACTCTTATAAAGATATTTATGAGCCTCAGGCACCCTGTAATACCTATCCGGTTTAACAGGGCAGGAGGCAACGAATCAGGATTAAGTGAAGCCTCTGCAAACACATCTTCCACAACATCCAGAACAGGTGGTATAGCCAAAGGCCTATGCTGGGGTAAAAGCAAAAATTCCTAAGCCTTTTCCTGGAATCAGAGAAGTCCTGACCTTCCCACTTAAAATGTTCCCTCATGGAATGAAGAGTCTCTGAAAAGAAAAATCCTCTGGAGGAGAAGCAGAAGGAGTGAATCATCTGCATCAGAATCAGAATAAGGAGAGTACTCCTGCAAGTCTTCAGCCGAAGACTCTGAAACATCCAAGCCTGCTCAAAACTCCCCAACTCTGGTTCCACCCTAGGCCTCTTATCAGGAGGGGCAAAGAACCTCTAATCAAAGTAATTAAATCTTCTGCCATTTTAAGCATGTGCTTCTTGGGCACAGATCCTGTAGAACTAGGAGTGACACCAACAGAAGCTAAACCTGGCCTGCCTCTGGGAGAAGCCATGGAAACAGAAGGAGAGGGCCTATCCACCCTAGGAAGGGAGGGAGTATAGTAACCTGAGAAGCCCCTTCAGCCTGACCTGCCTCCTGAGAGGCCACATCCTGCAATATCAAAGTCTCCCCTGGGACTCCAGAGAAGCCTCCGGGAACCACCGGTTCCACTGGCCTCTAAAGAACCGGCGTCCGCACGGATGACTCTTCTTGCCTGGGTTTAGCTGCTTTGTCTTTGCGCTTCTTGAAGAAGCAGGCGTCGGAGCATCCGGCGGCATATTATAATTGCACCGCTTCCGAAGACCAACCTGGCACAATCTAACCTTCGCTTAATAGTGCGCTTATTGAACCTAGCACAAAAGCGACACCCAACAACGTCGTGCTCAGGCCCCAAACAAGGAATACACAAAGTATGATAATCCCTATGCGGTATCTGCTTCCCACAAGAAATACAGTTATTCACTTTTTCTGACATCCGGTAAACCACTGAGGCAAGAAAAAACTAAAATATTCCCCAACGGGGTACTTAGCCAACTTTGACTCGGTCTGAAACTCCGAATTCGAAAAATTTCAGAACGCCGAATGGCACTTGCAACGCTGCTTCTGCATCGGACCATGCGGCAAAAAAGACTGAGGATATGACGTCGGTCATGCGCATTTGTACCCTGACGTCCTGATGTCAGTCTTAAGCGCCTTGACCGACGTCAGCCTAATACTTTGATATTCGGGCCGACCGAGGACAGCGGACTACCCAATTGTAAGGACTGCAGCAATGTGAGATGAAGAACATCCAAGCACATTTGTACCTAATCTACATCCTATTTTAGATACTTTTAGTAAAATAGTTGAGAGATTTGTTGAAAATGGAAGAAAATAAACAGTATAATATTGATAAAAGAAATTTAACACCTAGACAATTTTCTGCGTTACAAAGTTTAAGAGAAGATATGAATATTTCCATTAGACCTGCAGATAAAGGAGGCCCTATTATTGTAATGGATAGAGAACAATACAACAAAAGTATGTTTGAGATGTTGAAAGATATAAATTATTATGAACCAATTGATATAACCAGAGTAGAAAGATTCATTTCCAGAGTCCATATGACTTTGGATGAAATACATGACAATGAGCTCATAGATTCTAAAAAGCATGACTTCCTGTTTGTTGAATCTCCTAGAATTCCTATTATTCAGGGGTTACCGAAGATTCATAAAGACCCTATAACACCACCAATGAGACCAATAGTCTCAGGCCAGGGCTGGGTGACAGAAAACATTTCAATATATATAGAGAAGGCAATGAGACCAATTGTAAACTCTAATAAATATATCTTGAGAGATTCTAAACACTTCCTGTTAGATTTTTATGAAGTGGCTACAAAACTAGAAAATAACCATCACATTATTATGGTAACCATGGATGTAATTTCATTATTTACCAAAATTCCTAATGATTTAGGTATTGCATATATTAAATTGTTTTTTAGATAGACATTTTAATCTGTCTATGAATGAAAAGGAAGTTATTTGTGTATTGTTAAATTTGGTCTTGGAAAATAATGTTTTCTTCTTTGAGAGAAACCTGTTTCTGCAAAGGGATGGCGTAGCTATGGGCACTTCTTGTGCCAATAGCTACGCCAACCTGGTTATGGCAATTTGGGAGGAAGAGAACCTTTTCATGCTGAATAAGTTCAACATGTTCATTTTTATAGAAGATTCGTAGATGATTTGTTTCTTCTCTGGGAAGGTTCTGTAGATGAGCTGAATCAGTTTTTTGGTGAAGTTAATATGACAGTACCTTTTTTAAGATTTACTATAGCAACCTCTAGTGACCAGATAGCATTTCTGGATGTGTTACTACAGCGTCTTAGTGATGGTAAATTTAACACTGGGGTTTTTAGAAAGGCATGCTATAAAAACACCTTGTTAAATAGAACTAGTATGCACCCTAAACATGTGTTCACCAATATTGTTAGAAGACAGGCAGTTAGAGTTTCGAGGTTGAATCCCATGCAAAATCATTATGAAAAGGAATTAGACAGTCTAAATAATAGATGAGTAACACGAGGCTACAAAAGCCATGAAATAGATGAATGCTTTAGTAAAGTTGCCAGGGATAGGGAGAGTAAGGCTTGTCCATATTTTTCAGAAAAATGTAGTGAGCTTTATAGCAATGTTCAGAAATTAGTTAATAAAGAATCAGGTAATTATCAGAGAGTTTCTTTATATTATACAGAAGATATAAAATCAATTAAAGATGTTCTAAGTAGGCACTGGGATATCTTGACTATTAACCCTACTATCAAGGAGTTAGTAGGTGAATATCCCAGATATATTTTTAAAAATAAGAAAAATCTGCCCAGGCTTTTGTGCTCCTCAGACATTACTACTACAAAGAAAGTTAGTTTTAATGGAACATTAAGATGTGGCAAATGTAATTTTTGTAGGTATGTGAATAACACTAATATGTTTGTACATCCCTTAACTTCAAAGATAAAAAGTGAATGGTACATGTGATACAAAGCATTTGGTTTACCTTGCTACCTGCACAGAATGTAATGCATTCTATGTAGGTAAAACAGATAGGAAGTTTAAAAATAGAATTAGGGAGCATTTATATCAAATTAAAATCAAGTCAGAAGTGAATGCTCTATCTAAACATGCCTTGGAAGAAGGCTCTCAACATGTATTTAATTTCATGATTATACATATTAATATACCTAGTTTAAGAAGAGGAGATATTAGGAATCGGACAGAGGAACTAGAAGCAGACTGGATTATTAGATTACAGGCACATCATTATCCAGGACTGAATGATAAAGTTCCATTAAAACCAAAACTAAAGCAAAGAAGGTTTAAACATTAATCAGATAGTGATAGATACATGTATTTGTGCAAATATATATATTTTAGATTTTTTATATAAGGTAGGCTCTCTTGTTAAATTTTATGTTTATTGCTAGAGATATGTATTTAGGGCTTGAATTTTAGTAAATGAAGGTTGCTAATTCAAATGCCCGTTGCTTTGATTTATTTATGTATTTTATAATACATGCTAGACTATCCTAGAATATATTATATATATTTAAAAAAAATTGTTATATTGTTTAATAATAGAGTGCCTATTTATTTAGGTATATGTTTATTCTTGTGAATAAGTGAGCTTGTTTCTTTAAGAAATTCATTTTACCTTTTGTTAATTGATTAATTGATTACACATAATGGTATATATATTATAGGTTTTTAATGATATTTTATGGTTTGATAAAGCTGACAAGCGAAAGCGCTCACCTGCCTTTTATTTTCTACAATAAACTGTGGTCGACAGTTTGCTTTGTCTTTTTTGGAAAGTACTACCTTATGGAATTTGAAGCATCTTGATAAAGTTCATTTTATGGTCTGAAGAGACGAGGATTTTGCTTCATTCATAGATTTTTTCTGGCTGAATTACGGAGTACTGTGTACATCGTGTACTGGGACTTTTTACCATTGAGACTGCATAGGTAGCACTTGCGCACAGATATTATAACACTTTACTTCAGATCTGTGAATGGCCATTTCCAAAGACTTCAGCCCTCAAGCTTACCTCTTCTACCCATAGTACACTGCTGTCTCTACAGCTACATCAGATGGAGTTTGCCCCCACTTCACAAACTCCAGCTGCAAACTCTAAGGCCACAGACCAATGATTCCAAAAGGAAGGAGGGAAAAGAGATGCCTATGCAACTCGGGCATCCAATCCTCAGGAGAAATACAACACAGGAGGGGGAAAGATGGGAGGAATGCTTGAACCAGTCAGAAACAGTCAACACAGATCTATCGTTATGATACGTACATAACTTTCATACCCAGTGTTGGCTTTAACATCTGGCTTCAACCTGCGGGGCAGAGTTCCCAGCCACATTTCATCCCAGGGAGGTCTCAGGAGAGAACAAAATAGAATATGGTGGAATGAAAGGAGGCAGTGGATCTCGACTGTATATCCAACTTGTAGTGAGATACAAAAGTGTGTGCACCCACCCAAACAGCCACAGAACAAATGCCATCAAGAGACATTGGAGAGAGAAAGGGACATATAAGTAGCTATAGCTCTGGTACCGACCCTTCAGCTTACAAGCCAAAGACTTTGCATTCTACATGTCAATGAAATGCAATCACAAAGCCATTTAAATAAGGTAGATTTAGACAATACTTTGCCCAACTGGACCTTTGAACATGAGACAAACAGCTGGCCAGACTTCCTAATGGACTTGGCTCTATTCAAATAAAATTTCAGTTGCCTGTGAACATCAAGACAATGCATTAAATATTCTCCCTTGTTTGAAAAGTAGGGGAAGAACAGTTAAATGGGTTGCTTGCCATTCATGCTCATACTTCTTTACAGACAGGTGTGCATTTGTATTGATAAGATATTGAGATGACTGGTAAAAGATGTGCAAAAGAATTCTTGGTCTTGCAGGTGCTGCTGCTGAGTGGTGGAAGTGATTATATGATTAAAGCAGAGGCATAATGAAGGCTGGTAGAAAATTTAATTGTGAAAATAATAATTATGAGATAAATGGAATGGATATCTTTCAACTTTCAAAAGTAAGCTGACAGCAAAACAAATTCAAAACATAACACTGGAAAAAGTGAACAAAAACTGCTGTCAGAGTTCCTGAAGGGTTTCCATCATCCCCCCCCCCTTAAAACAGGATCCAAGGCAGGATATGATTATAACAAACAGGAAGAGAGGATTGGGAGAAGAATACAGTATAAATTCTCTGATGACACCAACAGGAGAAAGAGGGCTTCAGTACTGAGAATACATAATACTATGAACATGTGTGTGTGTAAGAAATAACACCGTTTTAAAGATGAGATAAGAAGTAAAGGATTAAATGGATGGGGACATAAAAATATGCTAAGCATAACATATAATCTGAAAACATAAATGGTTGACTGTTACTAAAACTGGATGTGCCCAGTTTATACCCCAAATATAATTAAATTGTGAAGTGAACTATAAAGCTATTTAAAAGATAAACTTTAAAGCAGTAATAGGTGAAGAAAGCAAGTTTAATGTTTTGCAGAGAATATCTGTCAAGTAATAACTGACAATGCCTTTTTAGATTTACGGACTGTTAGTTAAAATGGCAATGTATGTGATAAACATATTTCCATCAGATGTTAATGAAAATTCTAACTGTATATGGTTGTATATGTTGTGAAGATGTCTCAATGACAGCAATACAACTGTTATAACAAGCAATCAGAATCCTCAAGTAAACAAACCAGGCCCTTACCTGAGGAGAACTAGGTGTGCAAAAGGAGTTGTTCATTTTTTCCCCCCTGATATTATGGCAAAGGAAGATCACTGCCCATCACAAGTAACTAAATCACTGGTATATCAGTACCAGGTTTTATCAATGCAGCCTGGCATGATGACTTTCCAGAAACAAGTCACCTATGAAGGCTCAGAGTGATAAAGGAGAGCAACCTTCCCTGCTAATGGCTCTAACAAGGCCTTCTTCACTTTTTTATAAACACAGTCAGTCCTCACATGACTGGTTTTCTTCTTTGAGAAGGACCTTAAATAAAACAATGTTCCTTCATGACACTGTATCTTTATCAGCACTGTGATGTTGGGCGGTAGTGCCATCTGTGCCAGGGAGAGTAGCACGGTACATGTGTACATATGCCAGCATAGCTAGCTGGAGTTCTATAAAGAATTTTGTTTTATTTGACTATCACACTAATTTGTACAGATGTTTGAGTTAGAAATATGTTTGAAAAGTTAATTGTGCTAAAAATGCATCATCAGTAAGTCCTGCTGGACAGAAAGAATGCATGCATGTATATTAGGTTGCACTGTTGTACCTGATCAAATGTGTATGTTTATCAGAGAACCCTGGAAGGGTGGAAAGTTTAAAAGTGTGTTATAGCTTTCAGATGCTGCTGCAGATCTTAGCACAGCTCTGTGTGTGTACTGTACCAGAGTCAGGTGACCAGAGGTGATGTCATCTTCTAAAGCAGTGGCCAGTTTCTTTGAAACTCTTGCAGCAGCACTTTGGAATATGACAGCAAAGATTTCTGACAGGATATATATCTGACACATCCACACAGATAGAGTGACATCATCTGTCTTTTGATGTGGTAAGACACTTGGCACACATCAGCTTGCCCTGCTTTAGTAAGTAGTCAGGGAACAATAATTCTTTACTTAGTCATGGACATTTAGTGAGAATAGTATTGTTTTCTGCATGTGTGAGAAACTATCCAACTGCATTACTTTTTTATATCTCTGTGGCTGAAACTCTGTTTATTGTATTCAGTATTCTCCTGTTTTTGGTTTTATTATGTATCACTAAATATTTTAATACCTTTCATTGTGGCTGGTCCTTTAGAGAATACTTTTAGCATTCCAAGAGTACTTATGCTTGTTTTAGTGACACTGTGGCTGCTCCTGAAAGCCTTGCTGCTTTGGTCACACCCTACCATTTGCATTAGTGTTAATTTTAAACAGTATAATTGGGTACCCTTTGTAAGAGCCTTAGGGTAGCTGACTGGTGGCAGCATGATTACCTCAGAGTCTGGGCAGAAAGGGGTACAGCTAGCAAATTTGTGCCAGCTTTTCCCATGTGTGTATGTGTGTGTGAAACTCAAATAACCAAGTGTGTGTGTCAGCTACTGGGAACAGACACATAGAGCTCCAAAGTGGTCAGTGTGGAGTTTTGTGTGGGCTTGCAGACAGGAGGAGAGTCCAGACCCAGATCTGCAGTGTGCTCCTTGTATGCTCTTAAGGGAAATTGTGCTTGGTGCAGGGAGCTGCATCTGAAAATACAGTGTGAATCCATCTTTGCTCTTAGTGACCGCCCCTCACAAATTATGTAGTGAGGACTGAAGCTCCTCGATTGCTGGCCTGGAGTAAGGACCAGTCACAGGCACAAAGAAAAACTCTCTCACCACAGACATCTAAGAAGCCCTTAAATTCTCAGCAATGTTCACTCTCCTGCAAAGGACAATGGTATGAAATAATTCACTTATTTTTAATGTTCTTCCCTCCTAGGCAGAACATGCACAGCTACTGCCTAGTCCATGGAGTCATATTAATGCTTGCATCTGCTTTTGTAAGCAAGTCTTCTAAGTTTCCAGCATCATGGACTCCACCATCTGACAAAAGTTTTTAGAAAAACAAACAAACTAAATTACAAATTTCTGCAAAGTGAGGACTGGCAAAAAGTGTTAGGGGTATCAATGCAACAGCAAGAGACTTACAGTTCCATTTCTCTCAAAAGAAAGTAGACAACAGATGTAGCACTAGCCATAAAACAATGGGGTATTAAGGAGTCATAAATGGGTCTTGCCCACCCTCGAACAGGCGCTCCTTACATATATAGCATCATAGGTGTTTAATACGCTAACGACCACAAGGGCTTTTTTAAGCCTAGCCAAACAGAACAAATGATGGCAGATTACTTTTCAGCCAAGAGGCAAAATCCTAGATGCAAAACTGCAAATAGTATATACCTGGCACCTGAAAGACAGTTCCAGAAAACTCCCAATGACCCAGAGTCCAAAGAACATTCATGCTTTGAACAGAGTGTCACACAGCCTGCAGTTCAGGGAAACATGAGTCAGTCAGCCACAGAGCTCCCATACATACAGATTTTAGATTCATGGACATTAGACACTACAAAATCTGTACACATTCATTCACATAATAATCCACAAGTTTACTTACTATAATGGTTTCTAGACATCTGGTATTGTCTACACCAATGACCTTTCACCCAGTAACAATAAGTTATCACAGGAAAGTTAATCTAACATCTGACCTCACTTTCAAGTAATCGCTTCCGAACAGTATCACTTGAGTCTTCACGATTCTTCAGTCTCTCCAGTTCCTTTTCAGCTCGCTCCTTTGCCTGGCGCACATTCTGAAGAAGTTCAGTGGCCTCAGAGCTGGCTTTCACTGACTAAAGGATAAGAAAATAAATAAGAATTAAAAAATACAATAGCTTTTCATTCAGTTATGCAATTTGTTACAACTTGTTGTGGTTTTATAAAACAAGAGTAAGATACTTGACAAAAAGCAAGCCTGCAATGGGCAGAATAATTGGTTTGGATAAGTAAGCTTTTTTATGGGGAGGCATTTCTGATATTTGTGGAGATCTATTACAGGATGAAATAAGAGGTTAATACAAGGAGGTAACCAGAAGATGACCTACTAACAAAATAAGACTAATCAAGAAACTTCAGGCTATCTATAAAGTGTTCCCACTCCTCACAATATAAAAAAAAAGAGTAAAACTAAAAATTAAAACCCTCAAGCACACTAACAAAGACTGCAAACACAGAAACTCTTCCATCTCTAAAGATAACCACAAGGTCTTTGGCAGTAACATCAGAAAACAAAAAGTATGCCCATTACTATACCCAACCCATGTTCAATGGAGTCTCTCACTCTGATCCTAAAGCTACTGCTAATATCCTTGCCAATCATACAAAGTGCTAACTTCACACCCCCAACTCAGCCAAGATGCTCCTATCTCTCACAAAATCACCTTGCACTAGGTTATACCCACAAAAAAGCTCCCTGGGAAATGTTAATACCCCGGCTGCCTGCCAGTAATCGCCACTTCTCCAAGCCCCTCTCAACCTCTTCAATTTTAGTCTTTTCATGGGATATGTACCCGAAGCATGGGAAATGTTTGTACTGGTATCATTACACAATGGTAGCCCCATAACTGACCGTGGAAATTAGAAAGCTATTAGTCTCCCAAGTGTCATCTGAAAATTTAGTGCGTCACTTCTGAGCTGAAAAATAATAGCATATTTCACCTACAAACTAGACCCAAATCAATTTGGCTCTTGAAAAGTTATGTTATGCCTACTAAATACAGCTGATTGCTTTGAAAGAATAACTAACACCCTGGACAAGGGCATCAAAACCCATACTGTTTGCCTTGACCTCATCTTACATGCTGGTATCACAGATAAACTCTCTCAACTTAACAAACCCACATGCAGTGTGATCTATAGTCAACTGATTCTCTGACAGAACTCAAACTGTCAATGTAGGGGTTTACTGCCTACAGCAAGAAGCATGTCTCCAGTAAAGTTCAACAGGGTTCTGCTCTGGGCCTCCTGTCATTTGGCATTTATTTCCCTGAACTGAAAGGAAATATTGAGGAAAATAGAGTTGTGTAGGCAAACTTACCGTAATAGTTGATGGTTGAATGATCATTGCAGCAATAGCCTAAGCAATATATGTTACACCCTGCTAAACATATAACAACTGGCCAGCTTTCAAAGCTTCGGGGCACCTGCCATTCACCCTGCAGTTATGCATCTTGAACTGAGCTGCATAACAGACAGGCTTTCATGCCAACTGAGACAGGGATGCCAAGCCCTGAGAGGACATTACTGAGAACAAGTAAATGTTTACACCCTGGCATAAAAAAAATTACAAAAAAACAAGGGAGATGGAGGGAGGCAGTGGCTTATGATGCTATTAATAATAATACAAAAGGTTCTATTGCAGAACTTTTGTCTTGACAGAAAACTGTATTGGCCAATACTTTCACAGCAGTCTTTGTTGGGTCCAGCCTTTTCTTCGGACGTCTCCTACCACTCATCAACTTTTAGGGATAACACAAAAGTTGGGTGAGCATTCTTCCTAAATTTTTACCTACAAGAAAAAAATAGAGAGACCTCCCTTTTGACTTTTTTCATGAAAAAGCAACACATTCATAAAGGAACATGATCATGGAGTTAGGCTTGTATGTGAATCATAAGTGACTGAGACTCAAATGGTCCATTACTGGTGTGCCACTGCAGGGCTCTACCCCTTCCCCCAGAAGGTTGACTTGTGGGGCCCACCAGTGATTGGCACTTTTATCACGATGGTGTGCCCTCTTAGTAGATGCATATAAATAAGCAGGGGATGTGTGGGTGTTGATAGACTACTTCTTTTGGCTGTTCCTATTAGGGATCACCACAGCGGATCATGCGTTTCCATTTCTTCCAGTCCTTTACATCTTGCTCTGTCACACCAACCACTTGCAGGCCCTCTCTCGCCGCATCCATAAACCTTAGTTTAGACCTTCCTCTTTTCCTGTTACCTGGCAGCTTCATCCTTAGCATCTTTTTCACAATATACTCTGTATCCCTCCTCAGCACATGTCCAAACTAAAGTAGTCTTGCCTCTCTGGCTTTGTCTCCAAACCTTCCAACCTGGGCTGACCCTCCAATATACTCATTACTAATCCTGTCCACCCTAGTCACACCCAGTGCAAATCTTAACATCTTTAACTCTACCACGTCCAGCTCTGAGACTCCTGCCTTTTTGTCAGTGCCACTGTTTCCAACCCATATAACATAGCTGGTCTCACTACCCTCTTGTAGACCTTCCTTTCACTCTTACTGGTACTCGTCTGTCACAAAGCACTCCTGACACTCTTCTCCACCCTGCCTGTATTCTCTTCATCTTTCTTCCACACTCACCATTACTCTGAACTGCTGATCCCAAGGTATTTAAACTCACCCACCTTCACCACCTCTACTCCCTGCATCCTCACCATTTCTCTATCCTCCCTCTCATTCACACACACATATTCTTAGTCCTGCTGACCTTCATTCCTCTTCTCTCTAGAGCATATCTCCACCTCTTCAGGGTCTCCTCCACCTAACACCTACAAAAATGTTTTTTTTTCTTCTCTTTGTATATGTTTTGGAATGCTGTTCACATTCTCATGATTGCTTTCATTTGTGATTTATTTGTAAGTCAATCATAGATAAGTCAATGAATTGTCAGGGTGCCTGATAACCATTACACATGGGAGGAAGCAGAAAGAGGTGCAACCTAGATGAATAAGAAGCCCTGTGTAAGTTCCTTAGGTCTTTGATTTTCTAAATAGGTGACTGCCTTAGGTTTTAGGAATGAAAGACTGACAAACAGAGCACTATGTATAACTGTGGGCAGGTCTTAAGGAGAATAAGCATTTGGAGTAATAACCTTTATATGGTATCTGCCTCCCACAGCCACATTTGCTCATTCTTAGTTGAAATGAAAAAGTTAATATTTCAGTCAGAAAAGAACTAAGAGGAAGGTTCCCCAAACGAGGATATTTATCTGTCCACTTACAATGGAAAGTGACACAGGCCAAATGGCTGAAGTCTCATTGTTTGGGCTGGTGGCAAGAAAGTTATGAGGACTTTGGTGCCTGTATGCCCCGTACATACTACCATGTATTCTCATGCTTGGGTCATACATTGGTCATACTAAGAGACAGAAATGCAACCAAGCTTTGGTATGCTGGTTGGAAGGACAGTACCCTTGGTAGGATACTTCCTATATGTAATTAATACTGCAAATGTGATCAAGGAAGGACATCTAGATTTGCCCTTAGAACAGTATTACCTTAATGGAGCAAGAACAAAGTTTTTGTAGAATTTAAAATATGTTGGTGAAAAGAATTAATGAGAATCTAATAGGTAAAGACAAGTGCATATACTATAGATATAAATATATCTATATCTCTCTCTCTCTTTATATATATATATATATATATATATATATATATATAGTTTCACTTCATAATCTCAAAATACTGAAATCTTGAATTTCAGCATTTTGAGACCATGAAACTGAAACTTCAGAATGCGGAAAGTGCACAAGAGCGAATATGAATATCTAGAATCTACGCTTATGCATTTCCGGTACGTTACGTGAAGTGTCTGTTTGCAATGGCGTTCGGAATGTCAGGTAACTGAGTGTATGTGAGCGTTTTTCTGACCTGAATGTGAGGGTTAGGTTAGGGAGGTGTAAGCTGAGATGTGTGTGTGTGTGTGGGACTGTAGAATGTCTGTGTGTGATTGTTTTCTTTTTTCAGTTTGTGCGATCTCGGAGTTGGTATATATAAGTAAAGGGGTGGGGGGTGCAGGGGGGCTTGCCCCCTGCATTTCTGTATTGTAGGAGTGTGCCTGTGTTGTGTTTTGGTGTGTGTGTTTGTTTTGTGGTGTGGGAGTTGTGGTTTTTGTGTGGTGTGTACTGTGTATTCGGTGTTCTGGTTTCGGCTTTTTAAGTGTCTGTATTGTGATGGTTTCGACTTCATGGTCTCGAAATACTGAATTTCGAGATTTCAGTATTTCGAGATTATAAAGAGAAACTATATATATATATATATATATATATATATATATATATATACACACACACACACACACACACACACACACACACACACAGTAGAAACGTCTGAAATGCTTGTAAGTGGGCCTTGCCCTGAATTCCAGTAGCTGATTAGTTTCTAAGTATTTTAAACTGCTTTGTCTTTCTCAATGGTATTAGAACTGATGAAAGGTTTGTGTGTTACCCGAAAGCGCTTATCTGATTTTATTTTGTTGTTTTATTAAAGCTTTATGTCCTACGGTCTGGTGGCAACACTTGTATTTATTTTCTAGCCGTGGTGGTGGTGCTGCGGTAGCGTTGTTGCCTCACAGTAAGACGTTGTCCTGTTCAATTCTCACCTAAAGCGTCTTCTGTGTGGAGACATGCGTGAATGGGCATACCTTCGTTGAAGATTGTGCGTCAGGCCTGGCAAGTCGGTACGTAAAAATCTACTGCCAATCATTAGCAGACTGGAGTTCCGCTGTGGCGACCCCTAACCGGGAAAAGCCAAAAGATACAACATTGTGCTGTTGCCTGCCTTTGCTTGCTGACTCCTGCTTGCTTGGATACAAAGTTTTATATCTATATATACACACACACGTATGTATGCACATATGTTTTGCTCATGACTTTGTTTCCTTGACAGCAAAAAAAAAGTCATTAAAACAATTACACTTGGTAAAAGTTAACAGTGAATGGCAAAAATCTACATTCCTATGGGAACGTCAGTGGAGATGAAAATATTAAAGAAACTGCAAGGGATACAGTTCTATGTACTGTAAGAGCAGCTTTGCTCATATGGCACTTCAGACTTTTGATTATCTGCAGCAACATTCATCCCAAGCGTGTTTGCCCAGGAACTCTGTATCTACTGCATGCAAAAAAAAAAACTCCTTATCATCTTGCAAGAAAGACAACACACACACCCTGCTGATACTAGGGACACCTGCAGGTCTAGGTATAATACAGATTGGGATATCTTGCTTATGATTTTTCTATACCAGGTGCTTGGCTCTAAGAAGCAAAAAAAAAAAAGAGAGAGAGAGAGAGAAAGAAAAAGAGAAAGAAAATTTGTTACCATTGTCAATTTATGTACTGAGAATCTCAATGGGAAGGCTAACCTTGAGGATGGGCATTCTAAGGTAAGCTTGTGCCACTCAGTCTAATTCCTCCTGTCGCAGTTTTGTCAGTGGATTTCAGTTTTTGAACCTTTACCTTTCTCACAAATATTTCCAACCAAGAGTTTTGCTAAAACTGCTCTTTACTGGTAGCGGACTCTAAAACTATATAAATTTCTAAAATTTAATTTCCCTGCAAAGTGAAATCCAAACCTTTATTTCTATTTTATACATTTGCTAACTGGGTAAGCCCATAGGACATAACTGTCTTATTTCAAGGGTGACCCAGTAGCACTGTCTGGTAAAGTGACTTGCTCAAAGTTACACTGTAGGCAAATGAAGGTGGAATGAACCAAGCCTTGCACGCACCTTGGGCTAAAGGAAGCTCAACAAAATCTTGCAGCAAATATTAACAAGCGACAATCAGACAATTAGTGATTATTAACTAACTTGGTTGAGGCACACTGACAAAAGTACACGTTAGTGTGAAACTTGTTTTTATCTCTTATTCTGAGGTCTGGCTTCCCCAAAGATGGATATAACAAAGTAGCCAGAGCTTGTACCTAAATAAAAAAGTGCATGTTTCAGGTTTCTATGAAATTATGTTTTTCAGTCATCCAGTTTCAACCAAAATGTCTTCAGCTAGTCAATTGCAAATTAAATGACCAATACTCAAAACATGTATTAGAGAAATTGTTTAGTTTCAGGTACCCAATGTGAAATGAAAGAATGAAGTGAACATGAGACAAAGTTAGCAAAGATCAGTGTAACTTAAATAATGTTTACATGTACCTTACACAGCTTCTCCTGCAGCTCCTGAATTTTGTTCATCTGTTCAGTATTATTCTGAAAAAAAATAAAATAAAATAAAAAAGCAGGTTATTTACTGCTTCAAAAACAAAGTAGAGCCTGTCATATACACGGTGCGTCCTCCTATCAGCGATCCACACTTAAAATATGTATGAAGTCCTGCCAGTTTTCCAAATATGTGGTTCTTTAATCACAGTTCATTTTACACTAAAGTATAAAATTGAATAGCTAGCCATGCATGAAAAGAAACCATTACAGTCCGAGCACTGATATGAATATAAAACAGTCTTCTAAGTCCTATGACCTATGGAAAGGCATAAACAAAACATACAGACAGAAGGGAAGCTTAACAGTGTGAAACAAGTCTGACTTGAAAGGTAAGTGGAAAGGTCAGGACATGGATAAATCACAAAAATGGCGCACACTCAGTAAAACAGAAGGGACCATATTCCAAAAGAGGTGCTCTCTGTGCAAGTCTGCCTTTACTTCTAAAGACTTGCCCTCAGTGTTGAGCGACTTACTTTGGTGTTAAGTACACTAGAGGCCAGATTCCAAAAGAGCTGCTCTCAGTGTAAGTGATTACCATCTGAAAGCCATTTGGAATGGGCCAAAGTTTTTCCCTGCAAGAAAATGACCCATTTGGCCTGCAGTACACAAAAAAAAAACGGACAAAAACCTGTGATTTTAGCTACTATTGTATTTCATGTTCTAGGAGAATCTTCAGCAATGGTTCACATAACAGCCCTGTGAAGCCCAGCACAAGGGGCAAGCAACGTGTGCATGTAAAGAAAAGTAGTGGATAAATACCTGGCACATACAACATGGCATAAAATCACATGAGAATGTACAGTGAAAATTACCTAGTACATGCTTATGTTGGCACCAAGTTGAAACATTTGTGTTCAACAGCAATGAGCAGTGAACAGCATGCTGTTAGGTCTAACTTTTGTAGTCTGAGAGGCATCATTTAATCAAGGCAACATCTGCATGCTTAGGCAAGAAAATGCCTAAAGGCAGAGAATGAAGTGCGAAGAAAACATCCTTTACACAGCTTAGAGAATAGAAAGAGACATATGCTCTATCTGCCGACATCACTTCCATAAAGGACACATCACTCTTACAGTGTTCTTCACAGTAAAATAGCAAGCTGGAAGGAGTTGTCCTTCCAGACCTAACCAAGGTATTCCATTCCAATTCTCTACTAATTAAATATCTGGTAGCGAGTGTTGGACACAAACTCTGCTAAAGTGCTTTGTAATTAACTGGAGAAAAGAGCATCTATGGTCCTCACAAACAACACTCTCCCCCAACTCTGAGAGGAATGGTCCTCAAGTGACAGAACTTGGGCACAGGTCTTTTTTTCCCTAGTTTATCAATGGTATACAAACTGAAAACAGGCACTTGATCATCTGCAAAGAGAAGGCCTTTCATATCCTTACCTGATGCAAAAAAACAGAGTTACCTGTAAGAGGACGCTCCTTTGTGGATTAGCAATTTTGTTACTCTTGCCCAACTAGTTCAACCATTTCTGGGATGGTCTCAGAAATAGGGAGAATATGTACTCAATACCAATGCACTGATAGCACCAGTAAGCAGAGACTCTGAGCCCTACCAGTTAATCTCAAACTACTTCGCAAATTCACTTTTTGCAAATCAAGAAATAAAAAAAAAAAAAAAAGACACAAATGACATACTGCTGTCAGCTATGGAATAAACAGTATGAGCCTAAAGAATTCTTTCAAAGGTAAAAGTAACTCCAGATGATGGACTGTCAATGCATACTGCATATCTTGACCTTCTTAAAGCTTTTGTCACTATTCTATATAGCAGCACAAAGCACCAATCTAAAAGTATTAAATGCCAATCCATATGTTACGAAGTGAGAGAACCACCAACGAAGCAGAAGGACATGAAAACTTAGGGGGGTGTAGCAGTGGTGTCTTGCAATGCTCTGTACAGTGATCACTTGTTTTTAGAATCTTCTTTTCAGATATAAAGATAGGAAATGGGAGATGGACATTCACACCTGCTGACTCTAAATTGGGTAATATAACTAATTTAAAATATGCCAACATTTTTCAAGAAGGTTTACACAAAATACAGACCAATACACCACTAATTACACCTCACCTTGAACAGTAAATGCATCATGACAATTGGCAAAAAAATTCATACAATATAATTATAAAATAAATAGACAAATCCTAAAACACCATCATTGACATTAAAAATCTAGTGACAAAGGTAGCCAATGATTTAAACTCTGACCGCAATGCATCTACCAATATCAGAAGACCATAGTCTGCAGCTCATCTAATTTCTAAACTTCTCAGCTACTCAACTCCTGGAAGATGAATAAATATCGCATGCCTCCTTCATCTGGCATGTTACTGAATCCAGTGCTGTGCTTAGTAGATAAAAGGGTACAATTCAGACTGCAAAAATAATAGTCTTGGAGAACATGAATATGCAGAAAGGGCCTTAAGAATGTCCAAATTCTACACCTACATGTCACCTCTGCCTGGTCTATTTAAATGTTAATGCTTGAAGCACGCTGCTGTCATAATCATTAACAGACAAAAAGGTGGCAGACATTATTGTAGATATATATATATATATATATATATATACACTAACACACACACACACACACACACATATATATATATATATATATATATATATATATATATACACACACATATATATACGGGTCTACTTGAGCTGGACGAAAGACCAGAAGATCGAAATCCAGAACGAGGCAAAACGAAACAGAGAACACCGAAAAGTGCAAAATTCAAAATCCTGATGTCACGGGAGTTTGAATTAGCGCTTTTCATGTTCTGCTGTAGTAAGTTTGTGTGTGTGAGTGTATTTGTGAGGGGAAATGCTGTGTGTGTGTTAAGTGTGTGTTGTGACTGTGGTGTGTGTGTGTGTGAGGGACTGTACTGTGTGGGTGTGTTTGCATTGTGTGTCTGTGCGATCTCAGAGTTAGAATATTAAAGTAGGGGGAATGTGGGGGGTGCAGGGGGGCTTGCCCCCCCTTGCCTATCATTAGTGTAGGGTGTTTTGTTTAGTAGTGTGGGGCAGTTGTGTGTGTGTTTTGTGTGTTGTGTGTGTTTTGTAAACTTACGTGTTTTTTGGTGTTCTGGGGTTTCGTTGTTTTCGTCTTGGTGTTCTGCATTTCGTTCTTCTGGTCTTTCGTTGTTACAGAGTAGACCCATATATATATATATATATATATATATACATATACATATATATATATATATATATATACATATACATATATACATATAGATATATATATATATATATATATATATATATATACACACATACATATATATTATACACACACACACACACATACTTACATGCACACACACACCACCCACACGCACATATGCGTACTATTGTGGCCAGCCTTACTCACAGGTGAATTAGGCAATCGCCATGGCACTGTGCTTGCCATTCTTCTAGTTTATTTATTTATTTTTAGATCAATGTGTCTTTGTTTTACAAAATAAATAAGTAAATTGCCTCAGGAAAAATAAAACTGTGCCCAAAAACATAGATAGATTCAGGGGTGGTACTCAGCGCCACTTAACATAAATCACATTTTTAAGCGCTGCAAAGTCACAGAAGAGCAGACTACGCAGAACTCAAATGTAGGAGCAAAGGTATGCCTTAAGGAAGGGTTTTTTGTTTTCATATATTTGTTATCTGAAACCAAATTGGGGACGCACTGCACAGCAGAGTCATGGGCACACTGCATGAAGCAGAATGGTGAGTAAGTGTATTATTTTAAATGAAGGTTGCCTCTTGGCAGAGATCAACCAAATACTTTTGATAATCTTTTGGATTTGTATGGACATTTGAGATGACTGGAGTGGTGGTAAGACAGATACCTCTCAACTGTTCAGATTTTTGCCTATTTTTAATTCATTTCTCATAAAAGTTATGATCTTTTAGTAAATCATTTAGAACTGAAGTCACTAAATAAGGACAGACATGAGAGTTTCATATTACATAGCCTTGGGTGGCACAGTGGTGCAGCGGTTAATGTTGTCACCTCACAGCAAGAGGTTTTCTGGTTTGATTCTTGGCTGGGGTGCCTTCTGTGTGGAATTGGCATATCCTTCCCTCACTCACATAGGTTTCCACTGGGTGCTGCGGTTTTCTCCCACATTCCAAAGACATGCGCTTGGAGCACTTCTCCCCAGACCTCCGCTGAAAATAGGCTCTGTCCTAGTTGGACTTTCCCAGTCAACAAATGTTAAATAAATAAAAATTTAGAAAATGAATGTTAACACAAAAACATTTATTCCAGCAAACAAGCTTATAAAAGCAATATTTAAAATCTCTCCCTATTTTTGGGTCTTTGTCCCCCCATTATATTTGGCTTTGTCCAGATTTCTTGTGCTAACAGGTTGAGAGATATGGTGAAATAAGTATTTGTACAATATTGGTAGCAGTAACCAACCGGACATTTTTGGCAATATTTCTGTCTTTCTGATTTGTGTAGATAGTTGAGGCAAGATAGGTGGTGTTATTTTTTACAGGGATGCTGGCAGTGATCAACCCAATATTTTTGGGCAATATTTCTCTGGCTTTGTCTTGTAAGTGGCATAACTTGGATTGGCATGTTTTAATGTGTGCTAACTTGTTTCTGTGGATGTGGAGCTGAAATATTACTTAGCCATCAGACATAGCTCTCAATGAATAATGGATAAATCTCAAAAGAACCGGGGACAAATTCAGAAATAATCAGGGATACTTAAAATATTAGTACTATTAACAAAGACATTGACAGAACAAGAGAACGTGAATTAATATACATTTTTTTAAAGTAAAATAAGTCAGTGACTAAATATTCTCATTATTTATTAAGTGTAATTTACCATTGTTTCTCCAAAAGTCACCATTTTGGGAGGGATTAACAGAGACAGAGTTAAAATTTGAGTCAAAATCAGGGAGAGTTGAAAGGTATACCATCAGATGCTGTGGCTGTAACTGCTGGGTAGAATTTATGGTTGGGGTTGGCTAGATGACATTAACTAATCCTCTTTTCATTTCCTCAGTTTAAACAGGCACTTTCTAGCTTAGCAGGACTAGTGTGCATTTCTGAGAAGATGAACTACTTAACTGGATGGCTGATATGTACTGAGAGTAGACATAAATGCTGTAGTTGCCTTCTTTGGAGGGAAATGACTAGCTACCTGTTACGGTTTGCTTATTATTTTGGTTTTGCGGACTAATGTGATTAAGTGAATCAACGTAAAGGTGAAAAACATGGCTATGTAAAGGAGAAGCACACGGTCATCCTCTTATCATGATCTGACATCTGAATTGTACATAGAAGTTACTACAACTGCTTGATGTGGTATGCCTGGATGAATGCAACTGACCATGCTGTCACTTGTTCAGTTTAATACTCATCCCTCAAAAAATAAAGAGATAAATACATAACATACAAGTATCCAGACCGTCAGAACTGCTGAAGGACCCCATACACCAAAGATGTATAAGTGGATTTAGACATTGGCTTAGTACTTGCTTCTGCCATGAACCACACCTAGTGTAAACCAAGCCCTGCTCATAGGTGTATACAGAAGGTCTCTTTACTAGTGTGGGAGGATCTGGAGACAATGTCACTATTTCTTTAACACTCCTCCCAAACCTCAGCGGTCACTGTATCTTGCGTTGTGCTGGGGACAGTGTGGGCATTATTTCTTTAACTTTCCACACAAACTTCAAAAGGTGCACCAAGGGTCGCTATAGCTTGCATAGGAGCATTGCACCATCTCTTTAAGTAACAAATTGTAAACATTACTGTAATCCTTTTTTTCGCTTTCCTGACAATTAAACATCTACTGCATATATTAGTAGCTATCTTTCGGGAAAGAGTGAATGCACATAATGATTATATATATATATCTGACAGCAAATATATTATGTTGTCCTTATCTTTTCGATTTTGAACCAGTCTGACATCAGAAGGGTACAAAGAAAGTGGCGACCTTTTCGGAGTAGGGTGGTCGGGGATGAAGAGGCATGCTGTATACAAACATGAGAGTAGCAGCTTTAAATATGACTGTAGGTATTTATGCCTTAATTTCAATTCCAATTTAACACAAGACAGGGATACAGAGAAAGTGGCTACCTATACTGAGATGAGGGATGGTTGGTGGACAGGTACTATTCCCGGATATATGAATCCTCCGCATTTTCTTTTTAAACTTTATTGGTAATTGGTCGTCTTTGAACATTAAAAGTTGCATACAACATATTTCTTCCTTGAAACAAAAAAGTAGGATTGAATTCCTTTTCCCAAGCACATGATTTTTGTTCAGGCAATCACTGGATCAAAAGGTTGGAAAAAGTTCTAAAATGTACCTCACAGCATCTGCTTGTCTAGCAGACCCCTGCTTAATTCAGATATTACAACGGAGTGTATTCACCCAGGGGAATCAGTTTACCTAAAGTTGCCCTGCATACTATGTTTTTTGTGTCTGAACTGAAATTGCTTACCTAACAGAATTGCTTTCTGTATTTCCTGTGCTCATTTATGTATTTTGCTTTCTGTTTTGTAAAATCTGTTTTGTCTAATGATTTAGCTAGGCTACACATTTCACTTGTTTTTTCATTGGTTATTTTATTCCTTGAACGAAACTTAAAGAGAATATATGTTTGGCCACATCGTCTGATAAGACTTGTAGCCTGCAACATCTGGAAACACAGTTTGACTCTCTGCTAGTGATTTTTCCCATCCAACCTCCCTTGCTCTGCTTTTCAAACTTGGTGGCTTTTGACCTGCCCACCATTACTGTAAACTGAGCTTTGAAAGCTCTTTCCGTCTTCATATCAGCTATTCATTCTACCTGGTACAGAAGGCTCAAAACTAGGAATGTCCTCCTCTTAGAATCTTAAATCTTGAGTTTAAGATTCAAATTACACTATGATTGTATTCCTTATACAACTAGCATCGAAATAAAATGAATTAGAAGTTATGTCCTTACCATAACGTTCCATGTGGAGTGTTCATCTCGCCTTTGTTCTTACACCTGGGTTCAGAGCCGATCCTCGGCTCCATGTCGGCCGCTTGCAAGCTCTGCATCGAGAAGAAGCTCGAGACCAACCTAACTCCCACAATCCCCCTCTGCCTTTACCTCAGATCTAGTTTGCAAGCAAACCAGAAGTCAGAGAGAGAAACATACTCATGCAAAAACTACATAACTGCAAGAACACTTATACCTATATATACATATGTACATACATATATACACAACAACTGCGAATGCAGAAGCAGAATAAACCAGACCAGGCACCAAACTGTACATTCTTCCTGAGGGTGGGAGGGTGGGAATGTAAGAACAAAGGCGAGATGAACACTCCACATGGAACGTTATGGTAAGGACATAACTTCTAAATGTGAGAGTGTTCGATCTCGCCGTTTGTTCTTACACCTGGGTAGCGACCTAAGCTCCATGTTCCTGAGGAACTCATGGGAGAACGTTCTTGAGCACAGTGGAACCAAA
Organism: Protopterus annectens; assembly: GCF_019279795.1. NCBI lineage: Eukaryota > Metazoa > Chordata > Ceratodontiformes > Protopteridae > Protopterus > Protopterus annectens. Next base: position 625,736,563 of record NC_056733.1, read on the forward strand.
GGTTGCCCTATCCCTAGAAACCTTGTCCACCTTGTAATGAGAAATGAATGTATATGGTTTAGACCAAGTGGCAGCTGCACAAATAGTGTCTAATGGTAAACGAGCTGCATGAGCCAGGGATGTAGATACTGATCTTGTAGAGTGTCCTTTGGGTTTGAAAGGTAAGGTTTGTTCCGAAGTAGCATAAACAAATATAATGCAATCAGTTAGCCATTTGGAAAGGGTTCGTTTGGTAACTGCTACACCTTTCCTGCTGTCCGCAAAGGCTATAAAAAGTTGATCTGATTTCCTGTGATCCTTTGTTCTATCCAAGTAAAATCTAAGTTGTCTATGAACATCCAACTTGTGTAACATATACTCCAATTTATTGGAGTGATTTTTGAAAAAGGTAGGGAGTTCAATGGATTGATTAATGTTATTAATAGAACAGACTTTGGGGAGAAAGGATGGATTAGTGCAAAGAGATACTCTGTCAGAATGAAAAATCAGATAAGGGTGCTTAATAGAAAGAGCCTGAAGCTCTGACACCCTCCTAGCCGATGTAATGGTCACCAAAAAGAGGGTCTTCCACGACAAATACTTCAATGGACAAGAGGAAGCCGGTTCAAATGGAGGCAACATCAATTTAGACAATAAAAGGTTCAGATTCCAAGGAGATGTAGGAGTTCTAACTGGTGGTCTAATATGGAAAGATCCTTTTAAAAAGGCCTTACAAAGTCTGTGGGCCATAATAGGTGCCCCACCTTCTTCCACATGAAAATTGGAAATGGCAGCCAATTGCACACTTAAAGTGGCAGGAGAAGCTCCTTGGTGGAACAACTCTGTTAAAAACTCCAAGATCTTGTTTAAGGGAGCCATAACAGGATCCAAATGATGTGTATTTGCCCAAAAAACAAAGAGCTTCCATTTACTAGTGTAGGTCTTTGTAGTGGAAGCTTTATGAGAAGCCACTAGTATATTCTGAAATGTAGGTGAAAGAAGATCAGTCCTGGCTAAGTAGGGAAGCGGAGCAGCCAAGCTGCTAGATGGAGTGAGAAGAGCGAGGGGTGGGGAGCCCCTGACGAGTGGGTCAGTAGATCTGGCTCCAGGTCCAGGATCCAGGGTCCCCGAATGCGGTGTGCCCGAAGAAAGGGAAACCAAATTTGACGAGGCCAGAATGGGGCAATGAGGATAATCGTCCTTTGCAGGTTGTTGGCTTTCTGCAGAAACTTCGCAATCAGGGGAAAGGGAGGAAAAGCGTACAGGAGACCCGGGGGCCAATCGTGAACCAGCGCGTCCCTAGGGACTTCCCATGGAGGGAGTAATAGGGCAAAGTAGCTCCTGCATTTGGCGCTCATTGGAGACGCAAAAAGATCGCAGGACGGCTGGCCCCACTTGCGAAAAATCGCAACTGACTGTTTTAGGGACCACTCGTGAGGCAACAGGATTGCTCTGCTCAGCCTGTCGGCTATGACGTTGGATGACCCCGGGATGTGCGTTGCAATCAGAAAGCGACCCGTGGACTCCGCCCATTGCCAGATTCTCATGGCCTCTCTGCATAGCTGATAAGACTTGGTTCCCCCTTGTTTGTTTATGTACCAGACTACGGACATGTTGTCCGTCTGAACTGCAATAGTCCCTAGAGGAAGAAGGGGAGCAAAGTGTTGCAACGCTAGAAACACTGCCCTCAACTCTAGGACATTGATGTGCAGATTGTACTCTAAATTGGTCCATTCGCCTTGGACTGTCTGTCCCTGAAAGATGCCCCCCCACCCTATCAGGGAAGCATCCGTGGTCACCGTAGCTGTTGGCATGGGTAGCACAAATGGTCTTCCGCCGGAAAGGTTGCAAGTCTGAAGCCACCAGTCTAGGTGTGATTTGCATGTATTTGTGATCAGAATTTCGTGTGTCAGAGGTAGCTGTTGGAACGACCATTGTGCAAACAGTAGCCATTGTAGAACTCTCATGTGCAGTCTTCCCAATGGTATCGCAATGAGAGAAGCTGCCATGAGACCCAAAACCTTCAGAACCAGTTTTGCTGGGGACTTTCTGGATGACAGAAGGAGAGAAATGTGGCTTTGTAGTGAGGCTATCCTTTCTGGAGGAAGTCTTAGAATTAAATGATGCGTAACCAATTCTGCTCCTATGAATGAGATATGCTGTGATGGCTGTAGTGATGACTTTTCGAAATTTACGGAAATTCCGAGATGAACACAAAGCCGTAGTGTGTAATCCCTGGCTTGAACTAGTTGACGCTGGGTGGTGGCAGAAAGGAGCCAGTCGTCCAGATACGGAAACACCTGGAATCCCAGGAGTCTCAGGTGAGACGCCACCACTGCCATGCATTTGGTGAAAACCCTGGGGGCTGAGGTCAGACCAAAGGGCAGGGCTCGAAACTGAAAGTAGCTGGCTCCCAGCCGGAAGCGCAAGTGATCCCTGGACGCCCTGGCCATTTTGATGTGGTAGTATGCATCCTTCAGATCTATTGAGCACATCCAGCCATCCTTCTGTAAAAATGGAAGGATCGATTGAAGCGTGACCATTCAGAACTTTTCTTTCTTGACGAAGGTATTGAGGTTGCTTAGGTCCAGAATCGGCCTCCAGTCCCCTGTCTTCTTTGGAACTAAAAAGAACCTTGAGTAAGTTCCGAATCCTCTTTGGTCCGCTGGGACTGGTTGGATGACTCTTTTTTCTAGCAGCTTTGAAATTTCTATAGCTGCAGGGTCTCGCAGATGGGGCGGTACATCTGGGAGTCTTCTCTTCGGAATTGGGGGCAATAGGAAGGGTATTCTGTAGCCTCTGGTAACAACGCTTTTTACCCAGTTGTCTGATGTAAAATTTTGCCAGGCCTGAGGGTATAAAGCTAAGCGACCCCCGACTGCCTCCAGAGCAGGACAGTCGGGCCTCCTCTCAGGAGTGCTGGAAAGGTTTTCCAGGGGGTGTATCCCTGTCACCTTGGTTTTGCGGACCCCCTCTGCCGCCAGGGCGGCGTCTTCCACCTCTGCCCCCTCCTCTGCCTCTAGAGGGGGCATCACCCTGTGTGCCTGGGAAAGATCCTTGGGGTTTTCGAAACCACATTTTTCCACCACGTTGCCCTTTGGGGTACAGTCTGGATGGGGTGGAAAAACGGACTCCGACAGCAGACAGAGTCTTTCCCTCCTGCTCACACCGGGTAAGGGTCTCTTTTACTTTGGGGCCAAAGAGAGTGGCACCATCAAATGGGGCGTTAGTAAAGGAAGACTTGAAGGCTTCCGCAAAAGAACATAAGCGCATCCAGGATTGTCTGCGAAGAGCAATCGCTGAAGCTGCTGCCCTACTCGATCCTTCGGCTGCGTATAAGATCAGCCTCATGGACGAGTTTACAATGGATGTAAGGGTATTGAGATGTGCTGTAACTTTTTCTGAAATAGCAGCGTCTGTAGTACCCTGCAGGGTATCTCCCAACTCTTTGATTAGATCCCTCTGTAGCCGTGTGAAGTGGGTCAAGTAGTTCAGGGATCGCATAGAAAAAGCCGCTGAACTAAAAATGCGCTTCCCATACCTGTCCATAGTCCTAGAATCTCTGTTAGGCGGATGGACAGATGAGGAAGATTCAGACATCTCCTTTTTCATGGCCGCTGCCACCACCATAGCGTCCACTGGCACTCCCTTTGTCAGATAAGCCTTATCCTGAGGGGCAGTAATATATTTGTTAGGCTTTCTAGGGACTGGCTCCACCGTGTCAGGCGTCTCCCACGCCCTTCGAGCAATCAGCTCCATCAACTCATCGAAGGGCAGAGTGACCCAGGAGGAGGAAGGGCGAGCACCGAATGCCTTCAGCAAAACTGACTCATCCTCAGAAGGGGGGAGGGCTTGCCAATCACTTCTCTGCTTTAGGATCTCCAGGATGTCAGAAAAAGAGACATCCTCTGAGGGTGACTTTGGGGACCCTTCTGACTCATCTAAGTCAGTGTCCGATGTCAATGATTCTTGTGGAGAATCTAAGTGTCTCCTCTTACACAATCTTTTCCTCGGAACTTCCTCGGTGGGAGCATCCGAAGAAGCCTCCGAGGAAGAGGGGGCACCCTCCATGGGTGGCTGAGACACAGGTGCTCAACGCTTAGATGTAGCCGTGGGTGCAGAGGAGGATAACGGTCCTTTATGGGGAGGAGAAGCTGTTTCTGCTGATGTGGTTGTCTGGGTAGACAACACCTTCCTCATGAGGTCGAAGGCCCCTGGGTCCCGAGTCGAGGTATCTCCCGGTTCCGAGGAAATGGGAAGAATCCCCGAGACAGGCACCGAAGGCATCGACCCCGAGGACGGAGCCGAGTCGATCCGAGCCGAGGCCCCGAGAGGGAGAGTCGGAACCGAAACATCGGTCCGACTCTCGGTCCCGGAACCAAGGATGGATCTTCGGCTCCAAGACTCCGGTACCGGATCCGACGGAGTCGAGGTGAATGGCGCCGACCGAGAGAAGGACGGTTCTGGCACCGAGGGCTCCACAATCAGCAGATCAGCCTCTTCTGGCTCCGTAGACTGGATAGGTTTCGGAGGAGGAACAGATGGAGATAAGGGTAGGCCTTCGAGTCTCGACACCAACTGGGAGGAGACAGAGATGAGTTTGGATAAGGCCGTATTCTCCATTAGTTTCTGCACCACGTGGTCTACATTGGTGTCGGAGAGGGGTCTGGAAGAGCGCGTCGAAGGAATCGAAGACGGAGCCGACCTCAACAGTGTCGGTGGAGGGAGCTCCATCACCGGTTCCAAGACTCGAGGCTCGGATACTGACAAAAGTTCAACACTCGGCCCCGAAGTCTGTGGAACCGGTGATCGAACTTTAACTGAAGAGCTCGGAGCCGATGACCTGGGCTCCGACGTCTTCGATTCCTTCGAGGATTTGGATGCCTGGTCTGTTGCATCCAGAGCCTCTTGAAAGGTAGGTTTTAAAAGACCCCTATCCATAAGTTTCCTGTGCCTATCTGTCATGACCCTTCCACTGAAAGAATGACAAATTGAACAGTCTTCTTGCAGATGGAGAGGGCCAAGACAGTAGACGCAGGAACTATGGTTATCAGTCACTGACATCTTTTGCCCACATTGGCAACGTTTAAAGCCAGACTTAGCTTTCTCAGACATCTTATTAAAGTAACAAGGTTAAATTTAATAAAAGTCAAATCCAGTAGTATGTCTAATCCAGTAAGTTTAGTCAAATCCGGTAAAAAGGTCAATCCAATAGTCAATCCAGTAAAAGGGATGTCCAATCCAGTAACTTTAGTGGGGTTAGGCCCCGAGGGAAAACTCTAATAAAGTTAAAATAACTTTATATGGAACTGAGGATTTCTCGAAACACTATAAACACACACACACACACAGTCACTAGATAATATTGACGAAAATTTCTTAAGAAATATAAGAAAAAATATAAATCTTAGCTTAAAGTTGCTCGAGCTCATCAAACTGATGCGAACGCTGCAGCGGCAAACTAGATCTGAGGTAAAGGCAGATTGTGGGAGTTAGGTTGGTCTCGAGCTTCTTCTCGATGCAGAGCTTGCAAGCGGCCGACATGGAGCCGAGGATCGGCTCCGAACCCAGGTGTAAGAACAAACGGCGAGATCGAACACTCTCACATCTATAATCTCCTTTAGTTCTCCCATACAGTGGTTACACACACAAGGAGCACCAAGTACTTTTAACACTGTTCATAACAGTAATTTTCAACTGTCCAGATTTTTGCCTCTTTTGTTCTGTTTTTCAAAAAATGTGTTATTCTGGCAAATCAATGAGTACTGAAATCACTAAATTATGACAGACATTTAAGTTTCAGACTTCAGATCCTTCAGAAAATAAACATTAAAATAGTCAATAAAACTGTTCACCTCACGCTGGAAACTTGTCAAAAGCAACAAAGAAAATAAACATTAATGAAAGACATGTTATTCTATCAACTTTTTAAGTTTACAAACCCTACCAATGTGAGATAGTCCAAGAAGGAACTTTACAACCACCGGTGATACAAATTAGTGCAGTTTATTCAAAATGGTTAAGTGCTTTCGTCCTAACTCTGTAAACGACTTCATTAGAACCACACACCTAAAATGATAGCCCCTTAGATAATGAAAAAGTAAATCACATGACTCACTAAACAACTAGTAATTAAAGCCTTTCCAAACTGTTTCACAAACTGTTTAAAGGAAAACCACAATAAAAGACACGATTAAAAGCACAATTCAAGACTGGGAACACAACCACAAATTTAGAAAAATAAATGTATAATTAAAATATTTGTCCACCAATAGTACCAAACATATCCTACAATAAATGCACACAATGTTCCTAACCAATTCTACAACAATTGATAAAAAATTGTAGTTGTAAAATGTACCTTTTAAAAATGCGTGCATTGTTGAAAAATTTTAGATTTTTTTTATCAAAGGGGGACAAACAAATACTAAAATATATATAACCAGGTTAAAACTGAATAACGAATGGTTATTGTAACACTCTAAATGGCAAAGTTTAGAGCTTTAAGGTTTGGCTGCCCTAAGCTTTAGGACACCAGTTATAGAAACACAATCATTTAACTCAAGAGTTTTGTCAGCCATTAATTTAAGCTGCCACTGTATTTCTCCATATTCGACAAAGGTCTCCCAGGGCCCGCCTCAGGGGGTTTAAATGCACCTGCTCCAACAATGCAAAATTTAAAATTATTATGATCAAGAAAGGCCTTGGAGTGCTTATAAAGGGCATTGTTTTCCTTACAATTGTTGATATCATATTAATGTTCATATATCCTTTATACAAGGTCCTTTCTGTTTCACCTACACAGAAAGCATCACACTTTGCACATTAATCAATGTAAACCACAGCCTTAAAAGTACAGTTGCTGTTCCAAGCTAGGTTGGTAGTGTTACCATGAATCTTGACTGTGTTACTCATGAAAATATTGGTACATTGACTACAATACTCACATTTTCTCATACTGAAAGTATTAGTAAGGGGTAAGACATCAGAAATAGGATTATTCCTAGGTCTTTCCAAGTTATTTTTGAAATTCTTTCCTTGTAAACAATTTGCAGGGGGGAGGTCCCTAAAATTTCAGCTGCCCCTTAGACAAAATTAAAGATGGCCCAATTGTTTTGAAGAATTCCTTTTATGCCTAGGCTATCTGAAAAGTTTTTCAAAACAAAGACCGTGTTAAAAGGGGGATAACCCCTCTCAAAAAACATATCTACACTATTTGACCAAAAGCATTACTTATTTGGATGTTTTACTTGAGAAAAAAGAGGGGAGTGACTTTTTTTCAAACATTTTTAAGAAACCAACCATCCCTAATTCTATATTTACACTTCAACAGCTGTCATCCTTTATCTCAGATAAAGAATCTTGTTAAATGACAGTTTGTGAGATTCACCAGGATGGTATCCAATGACCATGAGTTTGACATCCAGTGTGACATTTTGGCTCGTATGTTTTCTGAGAGCAGTTATCCCCCTAAAACTGTTACTCAATTGAGAAATGAAGTCACATTGGGAAGACATACTAGAGCTAAAGTTTTGCTGGGGAGTAAGCTAAACCATGGAACTACAGTGAGCACACTGGCTGATACTGATAATGTATACAAACTCTTAACACAGTCTTTGTTCAAATAAAGGTGTTGAAAATATTTACCTCACAGACAAAAGGTGCATGGTTTGATTCTCACCTTTGAAAGGGAAATAGGCTAGGCTTAAAATGGTCTACCTATGAACCTCTGATAGGGATTCCTTATTTAATGCCCAAACCTACATACCCCATAACCTCTAGAAATGTCTTAACCAACATACCCCATCCTAATAAATGCCAATGGTACATAGGGAGACAACTGGGTCGTGTTGCATTGCTGGGCTTATAAAAGTCCTGACGGTCTTTACTCTAGTATACACCTATGACCATAGACCTCACATATTCTAAATCCTTAAAAGTAAGCGACCCAAACCTCAAGATCTCCCAGATGTAGAAATCACAATAAGTTTCCTCAGCAACCTTAAAAACACACTAGTGCAACACCACCCACCATGATGTAATCAAACACATTTCATTGTGTCTCACCATCTAAAGCCCATAGGGCAGATCAATGTCCCATTCACCAGCCTGAGCAAGAAGTTTATGGTCAGTTACCAGGATCTGCTCATTGAACCACAAGTACCAGTATGACTCAGTCATAGTCAATGTGAGTGTAAATGACCTGAGACATACCTTTCTTGGGTATATGAAGAGAGGCACAGCGGAAATCTCTGACTAGAAGAAGTCCCAGGTCAGTATGTGCCTAGCACTGAGCAACATTCTACCTTCTCCAAAGATAATGCCACAATACAAATAGAAGATAACTTGCTTGAATAACTGGCTTAGTTTCTGATGTCATTTAAAGGGGTTACAATATCTGTTACCTGGCTGGATATGGTTGCCAGACTCTACACCTGTCTCCTCTAGGCTTTTTGAATGATGGCAAATACCTTGTCAACCCCATAGTGACTTTTTTTTTTCTAGGCATTGCCAACCTGACAAACCATCAGATAATAACTAAGTCAGCTCATGATAATCTAAAGGTGATACTGCTCAATCCCAAGAGTCTAAACAAAAAGCTCCATTCCCTGCAAGCTCTCCTTATCTTGGAGAACCTAGATGTCTGTTTAGTTACTGAGACATGGTTTAAAGCCAGAGAACACACTTCAGCAGTGCAGGGCTATAATGCCTTCTACACTTTTACATCAGCTACAGCACAGAAGGGAACAAAAGGTGGAGGTGTCTCAATTTGCATCAAACACACCTCAATACAGTTCCAATAGTAGTATGAGTAATGGGTGTCATAAAAAATTAATTTATAATTGTATTTAGAAATGCTACCAATACATGTAACATCATATGACTTACAGAAGTCAATTCTGGGCACACTGGTGGTACTGCCAATAGCACTTCTGATTATCAAAGATTTAACAATACTAATTTCATGAACTTTAATCATACTTTGACTTAGGAATAGGGTCCATTCCTGTCATGGTACTAGAAACCCAAAAGACTTGGAGAAATTAAACTGGTCAAGCAATAAAATGCACTTGAGCTTCACCATTTGTAACTCACCATAAGCAAAGTCCTATACGATATGATATGGGACCCCCTCTATGACCCAGGAAACCCATACCACTTACTTAAATGAACTGGTGTCACCCCCCCCATTCAACCTAAAACCGTACTCGTGTGTGACTTCATCTACCCCAATATAAGTGGGAATCGTATACAACTCCAAACTTGCAGGCTCTAAGATTCCTCGATTTTGTCAACATGATCAGTTAGTCCAAAAGCCCAATAGGAGTGCAAACATCCCTGACCTAGTCCTCAACAACCCCCTTCCCCAATGTAATACTCTCACTGATGGTCAGTCCGTAAAATTGTCTCCTTCAAAATAACAATAAAGCCAAAGACAGCAACTTACCTTGGAATTTTTAGGAAATATTTCAAGGCAAATTTCCTACTTTTATGGGTACCCTGGCAACATTTAAAGTTCCCCTTCCCAAACCCAGGGAACAATACTGCATATGTGAAGTCACATACAAAACCTCTTTACTATCATGTATACAACTGCATATAGAGTGGTAGCTACCCGAAGCAAGCACGGGCCAGACTCAAAAGAATAAGCTACCCTGGAGAATCCCAGCATTAACAGGTTGTGTAACAGAAGAAAGAAAATCATGTCCAAAAATAGGAAGTGCAATTCCCAGCAAAGAACTTCCCCATCAAATTAAATAAGCAACTCAGGAGACTAATTAAGTCTACTGAAGAAAAAGTAGCCTCCTAGACCAAGGAAAAGTTTAAGGCATTTGTCAGCTATGTCTGCAACCTCCAAGGCAATTCAGAACAATGTTCTGAGCCAAATGGAGACTGTGGCGTCTGTGCACTGGCCCTGCAATCAAGGAGCCTCAATCCTCAACACTAACACCAGTGAGGGGCATCCATATAGGGAAAAGGATAATAAATACACACACAGTAAAGTACAATTTCCCTTAATAGCATAAAAGGATCTGTCAGTCTGGGGCTGGTTTCTCCCTTTCTCTCCAGGTCCCCAAAAGACTACCACTAACACAGCTATAGGGTCCAGATCTCAGCCTAGTGGGTAAGCTAAAACCTCCAGCACCCTCTCTGTCCAACCAGTGCTTAATGTCCCTGCCCAATTAGCTGATACACACACACACTTTGAGATAAGAATTATATACAACCACACAGACACTCCTGGGGAAGGCTGGCACAGGTTCTCTAGCTGTGCCCCTTTCTCCCAGACTATATGATAGTACCATCTGCCACCACCCACTAATATTTATCAGCTACTAAAAGGCCCTTATGAAAGGTTGTCCAATTATACTGTGCAATATTATTATCCAAATGGTAAGCATAACTAAACAGTCAAGTCTTATTTGGAGTGACTTGGACAGTATCACTATATACATGCAATGTACTCTAGAGCTTAAATTATCTCTACACAAAACAGCTACAGTTGAAATGTTTAAAAATATTTAATAATAAATAATAAAAACACAAGACAATACTTCTTACCACAGAGTGCTAGTCAAGAATTCATGATCACAGGAAAATGCTTACACTAATACAGTAGAATAGTTCTGACAAACACAAAAAAAAGACTAATCTAATCTTATTTCCTAGCTATATCTAAGAGAAAATACAGTTCTAAAAACCTGCTTACATACAGACACAGTCAGAGTGGTGAGTTGGATGTTCTCAAGACAAATGCTCAAATGCTCTCATTCTTTCTGTCCTTAAATTGATAACACACTACCACTAATTAATTTCAGATTACGTCATTTCTTTCCGGTTCCCAGGCTAACAGAACTCAGAGGTTAATAGCCCTTTTGATCTTGCAGCTGGTCAGGATGCCAGCGCAATAAAAGAAATTATACATGTAAATTCTAGCCATTAACTCTGCCCTCAAAACAATAGGCAGAATGCCTCCCTCTAAACATCTCAGCTCCAAGGTTTAGATCAAAGAATTTCACAATGCTTGACTTATCAGCTTTGTTACAGCAGAGTGCAATGTTGTTACATTTTTGCAGTTCCACATCTTACAGCATTTTCTTCCATTTAAGAGAACAAACATGTAGCTTATATTAATATTTACAAATTACAGAATGATTTACAAAATTCTATCTGGCTAGACTGGCAGCCTTCACCTATCTTACTTATACCGAGCTGGAAGATGCAGCAAATCTGGTGGCTGATGAATTCAGCTCCGATATTACAACACACACCCCAAGAAACCACTCAAGAAATACTACCAATCATTACACCACTAACTATCATTACGGAGAATGTCATCAATCACTCTCCAAGGTCAGAAACACTGAATTGATGGGACCTGATAATATTTCAGGATGCCACTTTAATTGCATGAAACATGATCAATGATGCTCGCTAGGATTACTATTTCACCACAGCCTCCAAACAGGCTTCATGCTGAATGAATGGTAGACTGCAACTATTATTCATCTGCACAAGGGAAAGCCATCCACGAACCCATAAGCTTGGCAAGCCTCAGATGTAAAGCCACAGAAAGAATAATCATGGATTTGATGAATAATGACATAGGACTTCAGACACTGGACCCAACTCAGTCTGGATTTGTCAGGGGCAGATCATACAAACTTAACCTGGTAAACATCTTCAAGAAGATCACCAAAGGAATGGAGGAGGGCAAAATGGTGCATACTGCCTACCTTGACATGGCAAATGCATTCGACATGATACTGCACTCAAGCATTATAGACAGCCTCACTAAATTATGTATAAGCCCCTATGCCAAACCACTGGATAGCCAGATGGCTCACAGATAGGTCCCAGGAAGTCAAGATAGGGGAGTCTCCCTCTACAAAAAGGCAGATAACTAGTGGTGTTCTTCAGGGCTCAGTGCTAGGTTATCATCTTTTCGGCATCAACTTCTCTGACGTCAAGGCTAGAGTTATAGGCCTTTTGATGACTAAATTCATAGATGATTGCAAACTAGATGCAGTCAGTGAATACCCCCAAGACATAAATACCCTTCCAGGAAGGCCTAACACTACCAATAATTGGTGCCAGAATCACAGTCTAAAACTTAGTGCCAAGAAGTAATAGCTTCTTTTGGAAAAACTGCCACCTCTGCAAGGTACCACATTGATAGCCTTAGTACCTACCTATGAACCTATCTGCCCAAGGGCATTTATAAGCCTAGCCACAGTGTGTCAGCTTTCGCAGCCCCATTAATTAATTAAATGAGCCTATGTCAAGAAGAGCCAATGAAGTGATCCCAGGGGTGCATTTTCTGTCACCCATCCACTCGTCAAAGTTTCCCTTGAAGAGTGTTAGTGAGGCGCTCTGCCTAATGTAGTTAGGAATTTTGTTCCAAAGCATGGGGAGTCTCTGTGACAGGAATCTAGCCCTCCAGCATGTTTTATTTATTGTTGTGGCGAGGTTTAGCTCACTAGAGCGAGTTGCTCACAGTGACTTGGATTTCTTTAGGTGGAGCATGTCCATCAATTCTGAGTTGGACATGGCTTTGTAAGTCAGGCAGAGATCATCTCTGAGTAAGCGATATGCGACTGAGTACAGCTGGAGTTTTTCCAGTCAGGCTGCATAGGACATATGTTTGAGGCCAGTAACCCTCTTGGTGAGGTACTTTTGTGGTCTTTCCAGCTGCTGGAAGCGTTTTGTGAGGTACATCCCAAATGGGGCATTGTACTCTATGATGGGTCTGATGAGTGACGAGCAGAGAGGCACTATAACCTCTTTATTTCTAGATGCAAACCCTTTAGTAATTAGATGGGCTACATAGAAGGATTTCCTAACTTCTTTGGCAATATGATTGTCAAAGGAGAGATTACTATCTACCTGGGCCCCCATATCTCTTATTACCTCTTCTGTATTAAGGGGGCTGCCACCTATGTGGTAATTCATGGGTGTTTTGTTTTTCCCAAATGGGATGACTATGCATTTTTTGGCATTTAGCTTGAGGCCATGACTTTGACACCAGTTGTCCATCTCAGTAAGGCCCTTTTGGAGAATGTCCGTGTCAGCCGGAGAGTAAATTATGGCTCCCAGTTTGCAGTCATCGGCGAACTTGGTTAGCCATAGTCCTCTTGTGTTTGCCTGTACTTCTGAGAAGTATATGCCGAACAGTAGGGGTCCCAGGACCGAGCCTTGTGGGACACCACTTGTGACTTTTTTTAGAGTCTGACCTGGAGCCCGCTATTCTTACCATGTGAGTTCTGTCTGTAAGCCAGTTAGCAACCCATCTCGTGACGTAGTGGTTTATGTTCAGGCTCATGAGTTTTTCTATAATTCCCGAGTGGGGAATGGTGTCAAAAGTCTTGGCGAGGTCAAGGTAGGCGGTGTGAACTACCTTCCCCGCATCTATGGCCTTGGTGACTGTCTCGAAGAAGTCAACCAGGTTTAGTAGGCATGATCTGCCCTTAACAATGCTGAACTAGGTCGGGTCAAGTGTTTGGAGGTTCCCATTGTCTTTGTTAATGAGTTCCATGATGATGCACTCCATAGCCTTAAAGACCAGGCTAGTCAGGCTTATGGGGCGATAGTTACCAGGGTCAGTTGTGGCCCCTCCTTTATGGAGCGGAATAACTGTTGCTGTGCGCCATTCTATGGGCACGTAGCCTGTGGAGAGGCTGAGGTTGAATACTGTGTTTAGGTGGGGGGTTAGTTCGTTCTGTAGTTCGTGCAAGACGCAGCCTGGGATACCATCTGGCCCCACTGACACTGTGCTTTTGAAAGAGCTGTTTTCACCTGTGCGTGATTTCCAAGACACTACACTTTTCCGGTACTGTTGTGGGCCCTTTTGGGGGTGAGAAGGGGGTGAAGTTTGCACTGAATCTATCTGCCAGGATGTTGGCAATATCAGTGGGTAGAGTATATTTTGTGCTATTTTGCACTAGCTCAGAGCATATCTGCGAGTTGCCACTTAGATTCTTGACATAGCTAAAGAAGGCTTTGTGGTTATCTTTCGAATCCTTGGCTATTTTTCTTTCGAAGTTAGCCTTGGAGGATTTTATGAGGGACCTTAGTTTCTTACTGATACTGATCAGGGATGTCTTTCCTTCTTGGGATTTACTTTTTTTCTGAACTAGTTTCTTCTTTCTATTGTATAGTCTGTTTATGGCAGGGGTCCACCAGACTTGTTTCCATCTCTTAGGGGAGTGAGTCTTAGTTTTGCTAGGGATGGCATGATCCATGCATCCTTGTAGGTGCTCATAGAGTGCATTTTTAAAGGTTCCTGCATCTTAGACACTGTTATCCTTTAGCTTGGGGGCTGTGAAACTTACCACCTCTGTCTGAAGTAAGGTGAAGTTTGCTATAGAAAAGTTTTTCACTGTGGTTTCCTTGGTTGGAGGTGGTGGTGTGGTGTGGACAACCAGATTAATTAGTTTATGGTCTGATCTAACCAGTGACGGGTTGACCTCCGGTGTGGAACACCTGTCGCCCATGTTGGTGATGACCAGGTCCAATATGTTTTCACCTCTGGTAGTGGAGTTTACCAGCTGATCCAGGGCATTTGAGTTGATAAATTCCAGGAAGCGCTGGACCTGGGAGTTTGTACTTGAGTAGTTTTCCCAGTTAATGGTAAGGTAATTGAAATCACCCAATATCAGGGTGTTCAGTAGGACCTTCATGTTTTCCAGTGGCTCCAGAAAGGTGGAGTGGTGGTTCCTGGTCATGGAAGGTGATCTGTAGCAGGCCACAATTTGCACTGCAGATTTGCCTGATGTTAGTTGCACATGGATGATCTCGGAGGTATCATGCTGCACCACTAACCTGGAGGTCTAGGTATCCTTGATGAATATGGATACACCCCCTTCTTTTGTGTTTCGGTCCATGTTCTGTGGCCGAAATGTGTGGTATGAGTTGTAGTCCAGTAGTGCTGGGGTGCTCTGTAGAGCCTTGAACCAGATTTCAGTTACTGCACAGATGTCGACATTCTCCATACTGAGGAGTGCTTCGAGCACATGCATTTTGAGATTTAAACTCTTGGCGTTGAGTAGCATAACCCTCATTTTTTTATTTGTGTGGTTTACGGAGGCAGGTTTGACTTTTGAGCCTTGCATAAAAAAGGCACTATGGGGGCAGCAACAGCCTTGGCCAGTATTTGAAAGCTTAGGGATGACAGGTGCAAGCCATCTCTTGCAAAGCAACACAGCTTGTCGAGCATGTCGTCCCAGGCTGACAGACACTGGATCCCCCTTTGAATGACACCAGAAGCTTAGCCAATTGTTGAAATTGATCATTTTTTCTTTATACTGCGGTATCATTCTTGGTGAGGGCAGGATGCTACTCAGGGTCAGGGTCATACCTGCCTGGGCTACATGATTAGAGAGCTCTTCCATGTCTCTTTTCATGTAGTCCAGGGAGGTACGTCTCAGGTCATTCACACCAACATGAACAATGATAGAGTCATATTTGTACTTGTTCTGGAGTGACCTGAGTGCTTGTGTTATGTGGCGGATTCTGGCTCCCGACAGGCAGATAACAATAGCCTTCTCCTTGTCCAGCCTACTGAGTGAGATGTCAGTGTGCCTGACTATAGAGTCGCCTATTACTAGTGTGTTAGGTATGTTATTTCACCTTAAGGGCTGTGATTGTGCAGTGGTGCAGGTTTTTTGGGTGTCTCCTTTGGAGGTCTGTGATGCTTTTGCAGGTTTAAATTTAGAGCCTCCGAGTATGATTTTGTGTAGTTATGTGTATTTTTTGCCAGTGCTGGTTTAGTATGTCTATGTGAGGCTGGAGGTGTGGTGCAAGTGTTAACCTTCTCCTCATGACTGCCTGCTCCAGTCTTGGTTGGAGAGAGCTTAGCCTCCAATTTAGCTATATAATTGCATCTCTCGCATATGTTAATGTTTTGTGGTAGGAGGAGAGGGATGTCTGTGTACATGAGGCAGTTGTAACATTGCCTCGGGATACCCAGGTTCACCAGCTGGACTGGAGAGTATACCTGAAATTGTCCTTTGGTCATGCCTGCATAGTATGGTGAAGCTGCTTAGTCGCTTGGTTGGTGAGGTGTGAATAATGAGCCTTGCCCTACTGGGCAATCAAGTGCTGGGGTATATTAGTGCTTGCTATAAGGTCTGAACAAGTACTGGACTGTAGGATGCTTTTTAAGTGCTTAGGTTGAGAGTTACACTACTTTCAAGGGAAAAACTGAAGAGGAGACTTGGTGGAGCCGGGATAAATTTAGCCCTAGCTAACTGGGGCTGCCTGGACGTGCAAAAAATGAAAGAGATAGAAATTAGCCCAAAATGGCCTATAAACTACTAACTTCTGGGCTGGAACCACTCCTCCAGGGACAGATGGCTGCTCAAACTCACTCTCTCACAGGTGAGCAGAGAAATCTCCATCTATCCAAGTAAGGTATGGGCAACTCAGAAAATTGTAAGGTATGGGCAACTCAGAAAATTGTAACACAGCCCTGAATTCAGCACTAGCCTGAAAACTGGACTATACTACCTTAGAAAGGTGGGAATCAAGGACATTTTTTTTTTTAAAAGATAAGGCAAAAACAGTAAAAAATAGACTTAAAACAGCTTTAAACAACTACAAACATACATACAATATACCACTGAGAGTGGACCCAGCGGTCAGGGATTTGGGAATGCAGTAACTAGACTTTTGATCATCATGTACCTAATGTGGTAAGGAAGTCTTTTTAAGCAAAGGTATGGCATCTAGCTCCAAAGAGGTCATTGTGCCTTATACACACCCTTGATTAGAACAATCATAGAATACAATGGCTCCCTTCAGTATGCATCTGACCAGACAAATGCAATAAGTGGAGCATTCACAGAGGCTCCTCACAAAAATACATAGTGTAGGCAATATGTTCTATGCAAGCCACTTCAAAACTTTATCCATATACTTAGTCTTCTACAGGTTGCTGACAGGCAATCTGTGTTTGACCTACAAGGCACCTTCTGATCCAACCTTAATGGACACATGAAGAGTAAACATTCAGAACATGAAGCTAAGGAAGTACAAGATGGAAGCAGTGAAAGGCAACAACAGAATTGTAGGTCTCTCCAAAAATGGTAGCTTATACAACCCACTTGATGAGCAGAGTTTACGTCTGTTGCAACACTTATATGCTGACAACTTGGTCCATTAGAACCACTCCTGCAGGAAGGACTCCCTTGGGTCAGTTCACTAAGGCAGGACTAATTAAAGAAACAGACCCGACACCACCAAACAGCCAGTCTGAAACAATAGCCAATATTCTCCTGGTCCTGGAGGATTGCCTTCCTCAAGGAGGCAACACTGCCTGACACTTTGCACCCTCTTCATTTTGAGGTGGCTACTAGATCCTGGAGAAATGGGCTAGCCTGGAAAAAGTTAATGGTCCAGAAGAGCACAATACACATTCTTTGGAGTACTCGGGTCCTGTTCAATCTTGTAAATTCTCATTCAGATTCTAGAAGGCTTGATAAACAGGACTTCAGAAAGCATACAAAAGGAACTCTACTGACAGTTCCATAGGAGCAGAGTAGTATGAGCATGCTCAGAAAACTCAACAGTGGCACATGGTAGAGACACGCCTGGGCGCACTCCAAGAGGTCTGCCAAGATACACTTCTTACACGCCTCTTGCTGCTGCCTGATAAGAGACATGAGCAGCTAGATCCTTAATTGTTGATAGGGAGCTGGTGGGATGCAAGGACGGCTAGGCTATCTCAAGAGTGAACTCAACATGAAGGGAACGTCACAGATTTCTGACTCTTACCCCCTGACAATGCTTTAGTATTATCTAGGAATCATACAAGGCCCCCCTCCCTTGACTGGTCACTGCATTGGACACCTTCAAACCCCGCCATATTCAACTTACTGAAGTAGGTCCCAAAGCTTCTACCTTCTCCAGGTGTGAGCAGCTGGGTTGAAGCATAGTTGAGACTCTTGTCTGTCTTAAAAGATCTTGGCATACTGGTATTGGACTGTTATCTCGCCCCCAAAATGAAAGCAGATAAACTGTGAGGGTAGATGTTAAAAACATAGGTCGATGGGGGAGTCCTGCTCATTCTAAGCAGGATTAACAAAGCAGTTACCAGGAGAAAATACAAATGTCAGGAGGGAAAACAGTAGACTGGAAATTTTAGTGAGGTTTTGAATGCATTTCTCCCTGTCGATTCTTTCCAAATCTATCACTAGGTCCATGCTTCTTTGACTGACCCTTCTACGAAGTGAACTATGGAATACCGCTCTTCCTGAAAACAGAAGATTGTCTTGCGCTTTCCAACACAGAAAAAGAAGGCCACAGAGCCATCTCAGCAAAAATACACAAATAACGTCACAGAGTCTCCTTTGTATTATATCTGTTCTTCAGCTCACAGTTTAAAATTCTACATCCAGATCAAAAGAGAAACATGTAAAACCATAGGACTTCTAATCTTGGTCAGAGCAATTTTTGGAAAAGGTTGGTCTTTTAACTGCATCTCATTCTCTCCACATGAAGAAAGAGTGACATGCAGTATTACACACATGCTGGTTACAGTGAGCAGAAATGCTAACAACTTTCATCATTTATAATCAATATAACCTGAACTATCAGTAACATACAAAGCAACTGTTCATTTGCATCTGCCTGGTAGCCAACTATAAACATGAGAAGATCTCAAGTTTTAACAGTCATAACACCGTAGTGATTTTTTTTTCTCTTAGTAGAAGCATCATTCAGTTATAAACTTTATTTGCAGGAATAAAAGAATCCAATAACAGCATTTTCCCAAACTTTAGTTTCCACAGTATCAATTATCTCTTGGGAGTAATTGGGTTTGAACACTTTCTTACCTTCTTAAGACCCAGCCTAATATGCCAAAAAAAAAAAAGGGAAATCTCATGCTGTTCAAACATTAAATATCTTAAGAATGATAAAAGTTTCATTTAATGAGGGCTTAGCTTCAAGCTAATAGCTTTACATAGTTTAGCAGCTTAAAAACTATAAAAAAGAAGTTATATACTTACCATAACGTTCCATGTGAGTTGTTCATCTCACCTTCATTCTTACAAATGGGTCCGAGTCGGCCTACTACAAAGCTCAAGGTCTTCAGGCAGCTCGAGGTTAAGTCCCTATCCCATGATGCACCTAGAGTTACCTCAGATCTTGTTGCTGCATATAATATCATCATGTGTCATTCTATCACTCTTTAAGAGAAAGCCATAGAAGGATTGAGCAAACAGGAAGAATCTAGTATCTTGGTCCTTGAAAAACTCTGGAGGGAGTAGGAGGGTGGGAAGAAAGAATAAAGGCGAGATGAACAACTCACATGGAACGTTATGGTAAGTACATAACTTCTTTATGTGAAGTTGTTCTATCACGCTGTTCATTCTTACAAAAAGGTAGCGTCCCAAGCACCATCTTTTTCGGGTGGCTCACGGGAATATGTTTTTCACGACAGTAGATCCAAAACAGGCCCTGTCCACTTTGTAATGAGTAAGGTATGAGGTCTTGACCAAGTGGCACAGATGTTGTCAATAGGAAGTCTAGCAGAAAAGGCAGAGGATGTAGACACTGCTCTGGTAGAATGAGCCTTTATTTTATGATGCAAGGGCATATTAGCAGCTGAATAAACAAATGTGATACAATCGGATAATCACTTAAGAGTTGTTTTTGCCAATGGTATACCTTTTCTGGAATCTGAAAAGGAAACAAAAAGCTGCTCTGATTTCTTAACTTTTTTGTTCTATCCAAGTAAAATCTGAGCTGTCTATGAACATCAAGCCTGTGCAGCATATACTTTAAGTTGTTGGTGTGATTGGGGAAGAACACTGGCAAATGAAAAGTTATGTACTTACCATAACGTTCCATGTTAGTTGTCTTCTCTCGCCTTCTTTCTTGCTGGATGGGGTTCGGAGCCGAACCTCGGCTCCGACTCGGCCTATACTAAAGCTCGAGAGCTAATTTTACTGGCTCGAGGCAACCCTATATCCCATGATGCTAGGCGGTAACTACCCAGATCTCATTTGGTAGCTGACAAAACAATAGCCAATTCAGTCTCCCCACTCAGGTGTAGAAGGAGAAAGGAAAACTCCCCAAATGTCACTATCTGAAGCCGTAGCTATCCCAGGACCACCTGTTTGGGCTTGAAATAGTGCAAGATAAGGTCCCTTAGAAAAAGGGAAAATCCTTTCGGTCTGTCCAGGCTAGGGGGATGGTGGGCGGGACACAAGGAAGAAGGCGAGAGAAGACAACTAACATGGAACGTTATGGTAAGTACATAACTTCTCAATGTTAAGTTGTCAATCTTGCCTTCATTCTTGCTGGATGGGACCGCGTCCCTAGCACCTTCATCCTGGGTGGCTCATTGGAACAGACTCTTGAGAACGGTAGAACCAAAATTTGCTCGGTTTCTGGAGGCCATGTCCAATTTGTAATGTGTAACAAAGGTATGAGGAGAGGCCCATATGTGGCTGCCGCACAGATAGTGTCTATTGGTAATCTAGCTTGAAAGGCTGTAGATGTAGCTAATGCTCTGGTTGAATGTTCTCTTGGCCTAGAAGGCAATTCTTTACCTCTGAGTTGATAAATACAGGTGATCACAGAAGACAGCCACCTAGATAGGGTTACTTTGGATACCGGAAGGCCCTTTCTACTTTCTGCATAAGATAAAAAAAAGTTGATCAGATTTCCTTATTTGCTTAGTTCTGTCCAGATAGTAGCGGAGCTGACGATGAACATCCAGGCAATGCAGTTTTTGCTCCGCTCTGTTTTGAATGATTAGGGAAGAAAACTGGAAGATCAATAGATTGATTTAAATTTGCCTGAGAAGCCACCTTGGGTAAAAAAGACGGGTTAGTTCTTAGAGAAACTCTGTCTTTGTGGAAAACTAAATAAGGAGGACGAATGCAAAGGGCATGAAGTTCAGATGCTCTCCTAGCAGAAGTAATGGCGACCAGGAAAAGTGTCTTCCAGGAAAGTAACTTCAATGAACAGGAAGCCGCAGGTTCAAAGGGAGGGAGAATCAAGGATGTTAAAACTAAGTTTAAATCCCACTGTGGTGGGGAGTCTTTGATCGGGGGCTTGAGTAAAAAGATACCTCTGAGGAATGCCTTGCAAAGCTTATGGGACATGATGCTGGAGTCCGACAGGCCTATGTGAAAATTTGAAATGGCTGCTAACTGAACTTTTACTGTGGAGGATGAAGATCCTGAATGAAAAATTTCAGCTAGGAAATCTAAGACCGAGTGTATTGGAGCAGTGAAGGGGTCTATATTCCTAGCCTTTGCCCAGAAGGAAAAACGTTGCCATTTACTAGCATAGATCCTTCTGGTGGAAGACTTAAGGGAAGGTACGATAATATCCCGGACAGAATTTGAAATCATTGGAAGCCTGGCTAGGGACGGAAGTGGAGCAACCAAGCTGTGAGGTTGAGAGATAGGAGGGATTAGTGCAGCTGCCCTAACTGATGGGCCAAAAGATCTGGCACTGGATCCAGATGCCAAGGCCACTCCAAAAGATAACGATGCGGGAACCATATTGATCGAGGCCAATAAGGGGCAATGAGAATCATCTTGGCTCTCAAGGTGGTAGCTTTCTGAATTATCTGTGTGATTAATGGAAAGGGGGGAAAGGCGTACAGAAGTCCCCGAGGCCAATCGTGCACTAGAGCGTCTCTGGGGGGATGGCCTGGAAGGGGGAAGAGAGTGAAGAAGTCGAGGCACTTGCTGTTTTGTGGTGTTGCAAAAAGATCGCAGCAAGGAAACCCCCACTTCCAAAAAATTTCCTCCGTCACTGATTGCTTGAGAGACCACTCGTGGGGCATGAGAATAGCTCTGCTCAGCCTGTCCGCTATGACGTTGAACTTCCCGGGGATATGCGTTGCTATCAGAAACCTCTGAGAAGAGATCGCCCATTGCCAGAGTCTGAGTGCTTCTCGACACAGGGGATAGGACTTGGTTCAGCCCTGCTTGTTGATATGCCATACTATGGACATATTGTCCGTTTGAATTGCAATATTCCCTAGGGGAAGAGAGTCTTGGAGGGCTTGCAACAGCAAAAGCACTGCTCTCATCTCCAGGACGTTTATGTGCAAGTGGCATTCGAAAGGTTGCCATGTGCCATAGACTGTCCTGCCCTGAAAATGCCACCCCACCCGATCATGGAGGCGTCCGATGTGACCGTGGCGACCAGGGGGGGGGGGGGGGGAGTAAATGGTCTGCCTTGATGGACTTGAGGGGAGACCATCCACCAAGACGGATGTTTTTTGCTAGATAGAGTTATTAAGATCTTGTGTGTCATAGGGAGCTGTTGGAAGGACCACCGGGAGAAAAGCATCCACTGAAGAAGCCGCATGTAAAAGCGGGCAAGGGGAAGAAGCGTGATGGCTGCCGCCATGAGACCTAATACTTTCAGAACATACCTGGCCTGAATTTTGTTGCTCTGCAGGAGAACGTGAACATGATTTTGAATATCTATGAGACTCTTTTCTGTTAACCTTGCTGAGAGCTGAATGGTGTCCAAGGTGGCGCCTATGAAGGTAATAGACTGACAACGCAACAAGGCAGACTTTTCAAAATTTATAGAGATACCTAGCCCTTTGCAAATGTGAATGGTGTAGTCTCTGGCTAGAAGAAGTTGACGCCTGGTGGTGGCAGTGAGGAGCCAGTCGTCTAGATATGGAAAGACCTGGAATCCTTGATGTCTCAGGTGAGCCGTAACCGCTGCCATACATTTGGTGAACACTCGGGGGGCTGTAGTGAGACCAAAGGTCAGGGCTCTAAACTGGTAGTGACTGGCCCCCAGCTGTAAGCGGAGAAACCTTCTGGAGTGCCTGTGTATTTTGATGTGATAGTACGCATCCTGAAGGTCCACTGAGCACATCCAATTGTCCTTGCCCAGAAGGGGTAGAATGGACTGTAGCGTGACCATCTGGAACCTTGTTCTTTTTACAAACTTGTTTAGTTTGCTGAGATCCAATATTGGCCTCCAGTACCCTGTTTTTTTTGGTACCAAAAAGAACTTTGAGTAGACTCCGGATCCTAGTTGGTCTGCTGGGACTGGCTGGATGGCTCTCTTTTTTAGCAGCTTTGATATTTCTAGCGCTGCTTGTTCCCTTAGACTTGGTGGAACGTCTGGGAGAGACCCTATTTGAATAGTTGGGTTTTGGATAAAGGGGATTTTGTAACCCTCGGATATAATCGACTGCACCCATTTGTCTTGAGTGAGGGAGAGCCAGGCTTGTGGGTACAGCGATAATCTTCCCCCAACTGCCTCCGAAGGTGGACAGTCGGGCAGCACCTCAGGGATGCTGGAAGGGTTTGATAGAGAGGGTTTCTCTGCTACCCTGATTCTGCGGACCCCCTCTGCCTCTTGGATGGCGTCTGTTGTTGTTCCCCCCTCTGCCTCTAGGGGGGAACTGTCCTCTTGCATCAGGCGTGACTCCTTGTGATTTGCGGAACCACATTTTTCCACCCTTTTGACCCTTAGGATATGGTCTAGATGGGGTTGAAAAACGGACTCCTACGGCAGAAAGAGTCTTGCCATCTTGTTTGCATCTGGTCAAAGTATCATTCACTTGAGGTCCAAACAACGATGAATCATCAAAGGGGGAGTTAGTGAAGGACGCCTTGAAGGGGTCTGCGAAGTTGTAAAGCCGCATCCAGGCGTAACGCCTTAAGGCCACACCTGTGCCCGCGGCCCTACTCACTCCATCGGCTGCATAGGAAATAAGCCGCATGGAGGAGTTGGCAATGGAATTCAGGGTTCCTAGCTGTGAATTAATTTTGTCCTGAGACCCAGCAGCTGATGGATCCTGTAGAACCTCACACAGTTCTTTGAGAATGTCTCTTTGAAGATGGGTGAAGTGGCATAAGTAATTCAGCGACCGCATGGCAAAGGTCGCTGACGAGAACATCCGCTTGCCATACCTATCCATTGTCCTAGATTCCTTGTTAGGCGGATGGATAGGCACTGAAGGATTAGCCAGTTCCTTCTTGGTGGCTGCCGCCATCACCATGGCATCAACTGGGACACCTTTAGATAAAAATTGCTTATTCGAAGGGGCTGTTATAAATTTGGAAGGCCTCCGTGGGGTGGATTCCATCGAATCAGGGGCCGTCCACGCCTTCCGCGCCACCACTTCCATAAGTGGGTCGAAAGGCGGAGACACCCAGGAGGTGGAGGGTCGAGAACCAAAAGCCCCCAGGTAAACTGACTCGTCCTTGGAAGAATTAAGGGAAGACCAGTTCCCCCTCTGTTTAAGGATTTCAAGGATGTCAAAAAAGGAGACATCCTCAGAGGGGGACCTTGGGGATCCTTCCGACTCATCCAAGTCGGTATCAGATGTGATGGACTCAGGGGAGTCCACATGCTTCCTCTTACATGTCCTCTTACGTGGGGGTTCACCTGACAGATCAGGAGAAACCTCGGAAGAGGAGGATATTCCCAGTGGGGAAACTTGAGGCGTTGGATCTCTGCAGCCGGGGGCGAGAGAGTGGGAAGAGACCTCAGCAGGCACTACAGTGGGAGGAGCTGATGCAGCTGACCATAGAGCAGGCACTGGGGCCAGTACGCTCCTCATGAACTCAAATGCGCCCCTATCAGGCAGGCCAGAGGGCTCCCGCTCCGAAGAACTAGGAACCCCAGCCGGCACCAACAGGGACGGCTCCAAAGCCGATGTCGGGGCCAAACTCACCAGCGCCGACACTCCGAGAGGGAGAACGGGGTCGGACAATGGTCCGATGCCACTCGCCCCCTCGGAGCAGGCGAGAGAGTCCAAGCACCCGGATCCCTCCAAGGAAGGCACCATGGACAAGATCGGAGCAGACGAAGGAGCCGAAGTGGGAAGTATCGGCTCCAACACCACAACGGTCGTGGCTCCGAGGAGCTCCGGCTCCGAACACTGGGGCAGAGTCAAAGGAGGAATAGTAGGTTGTATGGATGTAGCCGCTGTCTGATGAGACAGGCTATGAAGCATTTGGGCTAGTGCCTGAGACTTTAACAGTCTGCTAACCACTCTCTCAAGGTCATGGTCGTAAAGCCTGGAAGACCGAGAGGAATGGCTCCGATGGCTCCGCTCCGAGAGTAAAGGTGATCTCGGAGCCGAATGGATAAATTCCAGAGATGGAGATCTGGACCTCTTACGTGTGGAGGGCATCGAGATTGGTGGAGCCGATGGAGCCGTAGTCACGTCGGCTCCAGCCGGAGCAGACTGTGAAGATTGAGTCATGGAGGCATCGGCTCTGGCCGGAGCAGATGCAGGAAACTGCGATACAGACGTATCGGCTCCAGCCGGAGCCGATCGTGTCGCAGAAGAAGAGCCACCATCCGAAGGCTTAGAGCACGGAGCCGACGGTTTGGATGGCTTTGAAGGCTTCCCCGGCACGGACTTAGCCGGGGAACCTTCAGGCTTTAACAAGTCCCTCAAGATCAACTTATTCCTGCGCTCCTGCAGGACTCTTGGGCTAAAAGCATGGCACACAGAACAAGAGTCCTGCAGGTGCAGGGGTCCTAGGCAATAAACACAAGTGTGACCGTCTGTCAGCGACATCTTCTGACAGCACGAATCACACTTCTTGAAGCCTGAGACCTTTGTGTCTCTTGACATATTGCTGTCGAACGAAAAACAAGATCCTAAAGATAGAATCCACACACACACACTCAAACAGACAGGAATACAGGGATACTAAAGGCACACACACACAGCTAAGAATCCCTGTGAGGGGATGAGAAAAAACGGAAGGGCCTAAGGCCTAACCTAGGGTGGGGAGTATAACTGAGATAAGGGATAAAAATTAGGAACTAAAATTAGAAATAACAGTAAAACTAGCCTATTTAGACAAGGGAATGGGAAAACTAAGAAGAAAAACTAGAATTTTTCTTAAATTTTACACTGACCTGTGAGCCGGTAAAAAGAGCACCTCGCTAGCGAAGCGGCAAACGAGATATGGGTAGTTACCGCCTAGCATCATGGAATATAGGGTTGCCTCGAGCCGGTAAAATTAGCTCTCGAGCTTTAGTATAGGCCGATTCGGAGACAAGGTTTGGCTCCGAACCCCATCCAGCAAGAATGAAGGCGAGATTGACAACTTAACATTCTATAATTTGGCTAAGGTTAGTAGTTTCAGAACAAACGTTGGGCAAAAATGAGGGATTAGCTCATAGTGACACTCAGTCAGCATGGAAAATTAGATAAGGAGGCTTTATGGACAAGGCTTGAAGCTCTGACACTCTGTGGGCAGAAGTGATAGCTACTAAAAAGATAGTCCTCCATGACAAATGTGTCAAATCGTATGAGGAAGCTGGTTTGAAAGGGGAGAGAATAATGCGTGAAAGCATAAAATTTAGATTCCATGGGGTATAAGGGGATTTCACAGGTGGTCTGAGATGAAAAGTCCCTTTGAGAAAAGCTTTGGATAGTTTGTGTGACATTATGTTCAATCCTTCAAATCCAAGGTGAAAATTAGTGATAGCAGCAAGTTGAACCCAAACTGTTGCTGCTGCAGCTCCTTTGAGAGGCCCATATAGAAAATATTTTCCATTTGCTAAGGTATAGCTTCCTAGTAGAGAATTTATGTGGAGATATTAGAATCTGCTGCATTTCATTTGAAAGGTTATGGAACCTGGCTATGTTGGGAATTAGAGCAGCCAAGCTGTCAGCTTCAGGGACTGAAAAGAGGGATGAAGTTTCCCCGACAAGTGTGTCAGAAGATCTGGAAATGGGTCCAGAATCCAAGGGTCCTCCAACTGATGAGGTTGAAAGAAGGGGAACCAAATCTGACGAGACCCATGAGGGGCTATTAGAATGATTGTTCTTCCTAGGGCTTTTGCTTTGCGTAGTACTTTGGGTATCAAGGGGAATTGGTGGGAATGCATAGAGGAGACCCGGAAGCCAATCGTGCAAGAGTGCATCCCATTGGGGCTTCTTCCCGGAGTGGGAATCAGGGCAAAGTAGCTTCTGCATTTCCTGTTCATGTGGTTGGCAAAAAGGTCGAAGCAAGGCTGGCCCCACCTGCGGAAAATTCTGTGTGCTACTTCTTTCTTGAGGAACCACTTGTGAGGCAACAAAATTGCTCTGCTCAGCTTAAGTCTGCTATCACGTTCGATTTCCCCGGGATGTGCATTGCTAACAGAAAGCGCTGGGTGGATGTAGCCCATTGCCATACTCCTAGGGCCTCACATCAAAGGGGATAGGACCTGGTTCCTCCTTGTTTGTTCAAGTAGCAGACTACTGACATGTTGTCCGTCTGAATCGCAATTGTTCCCAGAGGAATAGAGTCCTGGAAGTACTGCAACGCTAAAAGTATTGCTCTCATCTCCAGGACATTGATATGCAGATGTATCTCCTGTTCGGTCCATGTGTCTTGGAATGTTCTTCCCTGAAAATGCCCCCCCCACCCCATCAGGGAAGCGTCCATTGTCACTGTTGCCGCTGGTGTGGGTAGAACAAAAGGACGACCTATCATAATATGAAAAGAGGTCAACCACCACTGAAGATCCTTTTTGCATGTGTTTGTGATCATTATAAGATGAGACATTGGGAGCTCTTGGTAAGACCATTGATTGAACAACAGCCATTGCAGAATCCGCATATGCATGCGACCCAACGGTATTGCTAATATTGCAGCTGCCATCATGCCTACCAATTTTAGTATTTATGATGCTTGAACCTTGTCTTTGGATATGAGATTGTGGACCTGCTGACGTAGTAGTAAGACTCTTTCTGCTGGAAATCTCAAAGTGGTGGTGGTGTCCAATTCTGCTCTGATAAAAACGGTATGTTGCGATGGCGACAACGCAGATTTTTCTGAGTTTACTGTAATACCCAGATGACTGCAGAGTGAAAGAGTGGTGCCCCTGGCTTGTATGAGCTGATGCCTGGTGATGGCGGTGAGCCAATCGTCTAGGTACAGAAACACCGGGAATCCTAAACATCTCAGCTGAGCCGTGACCACCGCCATACATTTGGTGAACACTCTGGGGGCTGTAGTGAGACCAAAGGGCAGGGCTCGAAACTGGCAATGACTGGCTCCCAGCCGGAAGCGCAGGTGATCCCTGGATGGTCTGGCCATTTTTATGTGGTAGTACGCATCCTGGAAATCTATTGAGCACATCCAATTGTCTTTCCCTAAAAAGGCAAGTATCGACTGAAGCGTGACCATCTGGAACTTCTCTTTATTGACAGATCTGTTTAGTCTGCTGAGGTCCAAAAAAGGTCTCTAGTCCCCTGTCTTTTTTGGAACTAAAAAGAATCTTGAATAATTTCTGGATCCTATCTAGTCTCCTGGGACTGGTTGGATGACTCTTTCTTAGCAACATTTGGACATCTACTGTTGCCTGTTCCCTGCAACTGGGTGGAACGTCTGGGATTTTTGCTGTCAATGAAGGGGGTGTGGCGAAAGGAATGAAATATCCTCTGGAAATGATCATTTGTACGCAGTTGTCATTTGTTATTTTGAGCCAGGTGTCTGGATACAAAGATAAGCGACTCCCGACTGTTCTCCAGAGTAGGACAGTTGAGCCTCCTTTCAGGAGCGCTGTTAGGGCTTCCCAAAGAACTGATTTGTCACCCTGGTTTTGCGGACTCCCTCTGCTGCAAGGGCAGTGTCTTCCATTATTGCCCCCTTCTCTGCCCCTGGAGGGGGTTTCACCACGTGTGCCCTGAAAGGCTACTTGGGCTTTAAGGAACCACATCTTTCCTCCCCTTTGACCCTTGAGGTAGGGTCTGTTAGGGGTGGAAAAATGGACTCTGACGGCAACAGAGTCTTTCCTTCCTGTTCACACCTGGCCAAAGTTTCCTTAACTTTGGGCTGGAAAAGGTATGAGCCATCAAAAGGGGTGTTGACAAAGGATGCCTTAAAGGGCTCCATGAAGGAACACAAGCGCATCCAGGAGTGTCTCCTAAGAGCAATTTCTGTACCCGCTGTTCTACTTGCACCATCAGCTGCATATGAAATTAAGCGCATGGACGAGTTTACTATGGAATTGAAGGTAGCAAGCTGGGAGGCAACTTTATCTGAAGCCCCTGCAGCTACAGTACCTTGAAGAGCATCTTCGAGCTCTTTTAGATCATCTCTTTTCAGTCTAGTAAAATGGGTGAGATAGTTGAGCGAACACAGTGCAAAAGTCGCTGAACTGTACGTGCGCTTCCCGTATCTATCCATGATCCTAGAGTCTCTGTTAGGAGGATGGATAGAGGAAGAAGTATTCAAAATCTCCTTTTTGGTGGCTGCCGCCACCACCATGGTATCAACTGGCACTCCCGTGGTAAGAAATGATTTTCCCTGGGGGGCAGAAATAAATTTATTAGGCCTCCTGGGGACAGGCTCCATGGTGTCCGGAGACTCTCACACCCTTCTTGAGACCAGCTCATCGAAGGGCGGAGACATCCAAGAGGTGGAGGGTTGAGACCCAAAAGCCTTATGAAGAACCGACTCATCTTCAGTATGGTTGGACTGCCAGTCACCCCTCTGCCTAAGGATTTCTAATATCTCAGCAAATGAGATATCCTCAGAGGAGGACTGTGGGCACCCTTCTGATTCATCCAAGTCAGTATCGAATGCGAGAGACTCCTGTGGGGAGTCTAAATGCTTCCTCTTACAGATTCTCTTCCTGGGAACCTCATCAGTGGGAACGTCTGGTGAGGTCTCAGAAGAGCAGGGACCACCCAATGGGGCTTCCTGAGGCTGAGTCTCTACGCTTAGCAAGGATTTGTGAAGCAGAAGCAGACACAGGTGCTTTTGGGGAGGAAGTAGCCAGACCTGAAGTCAAAGATGTCTTAGGAGACATAACTCTCCTCATGGCTTTGAAGGCACCTCTGGATGATGACAAGGGACTGATGGAGCTGAGGAAACAGTCGATACCCCTGGCACCGGGACAGTGGGCTCCTAATCATAGGTAGGAACCAAGCTCATCCGAGCTGATGCCCTGAGAGGCAGAGTTGGAACTGACAAGTCAGTCAGACTATCCTTCCCGGACCTGACCAGAGTGTCGGCTCCTACATTCCTTGATCGGCACCGAGGACGTCAGAGTAAACGGAACTGAAGACACTGGAGCAGGCATCAGCTCCGAAGGCTCAATGATCATTAAGTCTGACTCCTCCAGCTCTGAAGGACCAGTATGGCTTGGAGGAGGAAAAGTAGTAGATGGTGAAAGAGTCTTCGGTTCCAAAACCGTTTGGGTTGGAACTGATAAAAATTTAGCAAGCGCCAGTGCCTGTAACAACTTCTGCACCACACGATCCACATCCAAATTGGAAAGGCTTATCGAAGACTGAGATGAGTGGATAGAAGGAGGTACAGACTGCAGGAGTGGGGATTTAGGCACTTCGGATAATGGTTCCAGGACCAGGGATTGGCTCCGAAAAGACAAGACGCTCGGCTCCGAGGGCTGTGGAGCAGACATCGACATTTTTTTTTTTTTTTAATTTCTTAACTTCCGAAGAAGTAGAAGCCTTGGAAGACTTTGATGATTTACTAGATCTGTCCTGGTCACGCAAAGCTTCCTGAAAAGACGGTTTGACTAGACCTCTATCGATTAGCTTTCTCTTTCTCTCTTGAAAGACCCTGGAAAAGAAGGAATGACAAAAGGAGCAACTTTCCTGAAGGTGTAAAGCTCCCAAACAGTAAAAAAAGTTAACATGGCTATCTGTTACAGACATTTTCTGTCCACATTCTGGACATTTTTTGAACCCTGACTTAGGATGTTTATCCCTATCCTGGTCAGCCACAAAGAACAGCACAGTATCAGTGAAACTACAACAGTATGCTAAAGACACATTCAAAATTATTTAAATAAGCCCTGATTAAAAAAACTATGGGCTAAATAGTGTCACTTTAAACACACACACACACACACACACACACACACACACACACACACACACACACCTACACTAACTATATCTAAGCACTTCTAAATATCAAAAGTTATCAAAAGGCACACAGTAACTATATAACTGCTCTAACTATACTAAATATAATGGCCTTTAGAAAAACGAAGGCCAAAAGCTATATATATATATATATATATATATATATATATATATATATATATGAAAAAGGCACACTAAAGACATATAAATGCTAAAGAAGCTAAAGGTAAATCTAAGAAAGGAATTAACAAGTTATAAGAAAAAAACATTTATAATAAAGTTTTACTGGCCCGAGCTATTGCTGAGGAACCTCCGATCTATTACAACAGCAAACTACATTCTGAGGTAACTCTAGGTGCATCATGGGATAGGGACTTAGCCTCGAGCTGCCTGAAGACCTCGAGCTTTGTAGTAGGCCGATTCAGAGCCAAGGATCGGTTCCGAACCCATCTGTAAGAATGAACGGCGAGATAGATTCACATCATCTCTCTCTCTCTGCACCTTTCCACTATCTCGAACTCAAGAAGTCCAGATATTACACAGATATGTTCATGGAAAAAATGGCTTCCTTTCAGGGGTTAATATCACTGCCTCTAACAGATGACGGCTCTTGAGCAACTCACTTAACCAGACAGTGCTTTGGGCAATTAGGAGTTCAGGCTAGGCTCCTTAATAATCTCTGAGACTGCATGCCTAATAACCACCAATGAACCAATCGGAACTGTTGCATTTAACAAAACTTTAATAATAGCATTTCTGAAAAAAATGAATGGGCATTTTAGAAAATATCCAGCGTTACTTCAAATAGATTCAGTAAATTTTCTACAATTTAATTCCATTTTTGGAGAAGAAATTCTTTCTCCTCAAGTCACAGCAACATCACTGTTTCCCGCACATTTTGGGGCTGGAACTACAAGAAAGAGCAGCCAGAACTCTTTCAAACATTTGAATGTTGTATCTGTACTACTAAGTCACTATATGAAGCCATTTTGTTAGGAAACTTTTTGTTGTGCTTTGTTTTGTTTTTAGGAAAGTTTTTTTTTTGTTTGTTTTTTTTGTAATTGATTGTGTTCTTCCACAAAAAAAAAAAGTTCACAATATCACAAAACATAGTCTGAAACACAATGTTTTTCATTTGTAAATTGCTCCTCAAATGAAAAGCATTTAGAAAACAATACATAAAAAGAGCAAATTACTTAAAAATCTAAAGAACACAACGGTGCTCAACTTGTCTAATAATGGCTTGACAGTGATCTCCAAAGGTAAAGGAAAAATGTATTGGATATTTTCTATGACTTCATATCAGAGTAGTCCTCTTGTTGATGCGTTCTTGGTTGTCATCTATCAATATATGGCAAACAACTTTGAATATTTGGTTTCAAAAACCTCATGTACCAGATGTGCTGCACTTTGATATGTAATGTACCAGATACAGACAACTGTACACATCTCCAGAAATTGCCATTTCACCCAGTCCCATTACAGAGTACCTTTTTGCAAATCAAGAAATAACAATAAGGACGTGAACCTATATACTCATTCACAAGGGGATGGATAATAGTGTAAAACCGTATATATTATACTAAGGAACCACCAAGATGGGTCCTTGTTTGAGTTGATCCCAAGCAAAAACAAGAAGCAGGAATACCACCCAAGCACAGAGCTCAGAAAGTTTAGTGCAACACTATTTTACCAAACAAGGTCCATGTGCCAGAGTCACAGCCAGTGCAATTTTTGCTAAAGGTGTGCACTGAAGACCAAGTAAAACAGGTGCAAGTGTCCTCAGTCAAGACAATGTTGAAGCAAGCAATGGAGAAAGCTACTTCCCTCATACAGTGGACTTTCACCAGAACCTTAGCCAGACTAGGACTCACCACTCGATGGCAAAAGATAATGCAGATGACATCCACTTGAACAAGATTGTCTACCAAGACACCTTCTCTTCCTAGTAAAAGGGAGATGAACAGGTGGCTGCTTTTCCTGAAATAATGCATCCAGATATAGAAAATTTCACAATAAAAAAGATCACAAAGAGGGAATGTAGGACAGAAAATTAGTCAAGCAGAAGATAAACAATAGAAGCTGAAGTTATGGAATATTTGGGAAGTGTAGGATTCAGTGAAGAAAATCTAACACATGTTATGTCACAGCATGATGGAACAACTAGTCTAAAAAGTAAGGAGAAACAAGAGGAGCAGGAGACATCTGAAGAAGAAATATGGACAGGGTAAAGAAAAAGAGTTAATATGGTGCAATATTTATGCAAAGGAGAACACAAAACTAATCAATGTAAAAACAGCAGCACCAAAGATATCCGAAGAGAAATACAGGCAAAGACATCAGGATATGGAAAATTTTACAATACAAAAAATAAGAAAGCAAACAGGAAAAGTGGAAAAGAGGATTAGTAATGGAGAAGTTAAACAAATAGAAACTGAGGTTATGGATTACCTGCAAAGTGAAGGATTCTAACTCAAACAACAACACTACAGGATAGAGCACTTGACACCCAAACTGGGGAGAAACCAGTGGAGCGAGAAGCGTCTAATCAATTGACATATGAAGATACTTTGGAGCTTCCCATAGGAAGCCAGTACAAACGTTCAGTTGGAGCTATACAGCAAGGGAAAGAACAGGAAAGTGTGCCAACTCTGACACAGTCAATGTCATGGAGTGACAGGCCAGTGAGTTCCCATATGAAACGGCAACGGATGACACAGTGAAACTGAAGAGAATGAGGCACAGGAAGATGCTCTGGAACTTTCTATAGAATGCCTGCAGAAAATTCAGAACAAAGAATATGCTCTCAGTTTAGAAGAAAATGATCTAAAAGAAGAGTTGCTTGATTTAATAGAGATGGAGAGACACATTAACATTAACAAAACAGACACATTAAGATAAATAAAAGAAATAGACTGCAGAAGGTCAATAAAACCTCAAAAGTTAGAAGTTTGATAAAACAAATGAACACAGTAATTAGGACTGTCCAATGAGATTCATGCACTATAACAGAAGTAAATAGGATACATTACCTGTTATTAATTTGACTGCACAGTAAAGTCCTACCATAAGAACACAGGGTAGTAAGTGAAAGGACGGGGAGAAATCGAATGCCATCATGGAAGTACTGAACAGAGAAAACTATAAAGCAATTAAGACAAGAAGTGCCACTGTTAAAAGAGTATAGACGAGGGACAAGATCAACAAAAATACTCAGAAAGATAGATGTGATAAAAGCAATGCACAGTATTATAACAGATCAGGATTTTTGTAAATAAACTAAAAATATCAGCACAGGCACAAAAACTTAGAAGATACATAGATAAATATAAAGGAAAAGTACAAAATAAGCAATTTATTGATAACCCAAAAAAGTTTTATACAGAATTGGGAAACAAGGTAAAAAGAACTGAAAGACCACCAAAAAAACAAGAAGAAATAGATGCATTCTGGAAAAATATTTATGGAGATCTGTGGAACATAACAAAGATGCTAAATGGATAGAAGTAGTAAACGAAAGACTAAGAAGTTCAAATGTACAAAATATGAAATGGGATGAAGTAACAGCAAGAGAGATTGAAACAAAGTTAAGAAAAGCTTCTAACTGGAAAACCTCAGGCCCAGATGCAGTACCTCAATTCTGGCTAAAAGTATTAACATCTTTGCACAAAGCTTTAGCCATGTGTAAGAAAGTACAATTGTGTACACTTACCAAAAATGCAGATGTTCGAGTGTATTCACTGTTGCAGTCATCACCTGTGAGTTATCCCTGCTGTGGTAGCCCTCTGCCAGCCCGAATACCATAGTCAATGTTTTTCTGCGTCGGCTGCTGTCACTTGCTGCCTGACATCAGGTCATCAGTGCTATAAAGGAAGGCAGCCGACACCATTACATCAGTTTTTCTTGCCCTAACCAGTCAGAGGCCCAAGTAAATATGGTAAAGTTGTCCTGGTGGCTAAAAGTCATCATTAGAAACTTATGTCTCCCTAAAGAAAGAAGATATAAGGGGGAAGGAGGGTGGGCAACCCTGGACTGCAACAGTGAATACACTCGAACATGTACATTTATGGCAAGCGTACATAAATGTACTATACTCTTCGTGTTTCACTGTTGCAGTTATCACCTGTGGGACGATTCCCAAAGCTGAGGAGAGAGGTGGTAGGATTAGTATGAGACCTAGAAATGGGTCAGCATGCCCTGCAGAACTGCAGAGGCAAACCCTGCCCTAGCCTTAGAAAATAGAGGCAGGTGGTAATGATTGGTAAAGGTATGGTATGGACAGAAGTCCAGGTGGCAGCTTCCACAATGTCCCTGGTGAGAACTCCTCTGAGGAATGCTGTGGAAGTGGAGAATGCCCTAGTGGAATGGGTTCAAACAGACCTGGGGGGGGGGGGTGTTCCCATGCAAACTGTAGCAAAAATGGATACAGTGTGATATCCATTTGGCAATGGTTTGTTTGGAAATGGGCTTCCCCTCTGCCCCTGGGACAAAGCTGACAAATAGTTGGTCTGTTTTCCTGAAGGGTTTAGTACGGCCCAGATAGTATCTGAGCTATCTGTGGACATCTAGTGAGTGCAGAATTCTTTTGCCCCTTGTTCTGAGGGCTAGGAAAGAAGGTGGGTAGATGTATGGCCTCCTTCTCCTCATTCACAAGGGGAAGTTACATTAGATACCACCTTGGGCATAAAGGAGGGATTAGTCCTCAGGGAGGTCTGCATGGAAGATGATGAAGGGCTCAATGGCCATCAGTGCCTGAATTTCTGAAACCCTTCTGGCTGAGGTGATAGCTAGGAGAAAAGCAGTCTTCCAGGAGAGGTATCTTAGTTCTGCTGAAGCAGCAGGTTCGAAGGGTGGTAAAGTTAGTTTTTCCAAAACATAATTCAGGTCCCAGGCTGGCATGGGTGGCCTTCTGGGAGGTCTGATATTAAAAGCCCCTCTGAGGAATTGTTTAATCAAAGCATGGGAGAACAGGGGCTTTTCTGTATCAAAAAGAGCTGAAATGGCTGAGGCGTAGATTTTAATAGAGGAGAAGGAGACGCCATTATTGAGTAGCTACGCTAGGTAGTCCAGGATAAGAGGGATGGCAGGTTGTGAGGTACTGCCCTCTCTGGACTGGCTGCAAGAGCAGAATCTTTTCCATTTTCCTGCATAAGATTTTCTGGTGCTGGGCTTTCTGGTCTCTGTGATGATGTCTAGGACCTGCTTGCTTAACAGGGGCCCCTTGCTTGCCTTTAGAATATTAGCCATGCTGATAGTTTGAGAGTCTGCAAGTCTGGGTGCAGCATCCTCCCCCAACTGAGTTAAGAGGTCTGCGATCAGAAGAAGCTACCTGGCAGGCTGCAAGGTCAGGCTGCGCAATAAGGGGTACCAATGTTGTCTGGGCCAATCTGGAGCAATGAGGATGACCTTTGGTCTCTCCTCCCTTATTTTGATCAGTACCTTTGGAATAAGAAGCAGAGGAAGGAATGCGTACACAAAGAGGGTGTTCCAGGGGAAGGTCAAGGCATCCACCTTCCACGCTAGGTGGTGATACTCCCTGGTACAGAATTTTTTCAGCTGATGGTTGAGATGCAAAGCAAAGAGATCCATCTCGGAAGTCCCCCCGCCTGAGTGATTTGTAAAAATATTTTTCTGTGGAGCTGCCATGGGGTCCAGTAAGTTCCTGCTTAAGTGGTCTGCCAGGGTGATTTTGATCCCTGGTAGGTATTGGGCTATCAGGTGCAGTCCCATGGAAGTGGCGGTCAGCCAAAGGTTCATGGCTAGCCTGCACAGAGGGTAAGATCGGGTCCCTCCCTGTTTGTTGATGTACCACATTACTATGGTGTTTTCTGTTTTGATAAGGAGAACCCCTGGCTTGAGATGGGGTTTGAAGGATGTCAGAACCTTTTGTACTACCATTATTTTCTTCTGGTTGATGTGTAAAGGAAGCTGCTGGGCATCCCAAAGACCTTGGGTGCACCTGCCTTCTAGGTGAGCACCCCAAGCTATGTCTGAGGCGTCGGTGGTAATGGTCTGCCCGGTTGGATGGAGGGTGAAGGAAAGCCCCTTGTTCTGGGCAGAGGCCCCTGCCCACCAGAGAAAGTCGGCCCTTATACAGGGGTTCAGAGGGAGAAAGGTCTCTAGAGGTTGAGAGTGCTGACACCAAATGTTCTTTAGGTACCACTGATGTTTTCTCATGTCAAGCCTGGCCAGAGGAATTAGAATGATGCAAAATGCCATGTACCCCAAGGCTTGCAGGAACTTCCTCACATGGAAGCCAGCTGGGTAAAATAGAGAGGCAGGAAGCTCTGCTTTTCTGGGGATAGGAAGGCCATTTGGGATGCTGTGTCCACCAGTGCTCCCAAGAAAATGATCTTCCTGGAGGGTGTTTGCTTTGATTTCTTCTCATTGATGGTGTACCCTAAGAGGTTAGGAGGGTTCTGACAAAGAGGAGGTCCTTGAGGAGCTTTTCTTTGCAATCTGCCTGAATGAGGCAGTTGTCCAGATAAGGGTAAATTTGCATATTTTTCTGTCTGCAAAAGGCTATGGCTGGGGCTAAGCATTTGGTGAATACCCTGGTAGCACTAGATAAGTCAAAGGGTAGCACAGAGAACTTAAAGTGTTGTCAGCTTGCTCTGAAGCGAATGAATTTCCTGCAGGATTCCCTTATGGGGATGTGGAGGTAGGCATCTTTTAGATCTAGGGTAACTAACCAAGCAATTTTGTCAGCATAGGCAGTAGCTGCTGCAAAGTTAGCATTTTGAATTTGGGGACCACCAGGAAGGTGTTCAGAATGGAAAGATCCAGGATGGGGCGCCAAGTGCCCTCTTTTCTGGGAACAAGGAATAGTCTGGAATAAAAGCCTTTGGCTGTTTGATCTGTGGGGACAGGTTCTACTGCCCCTTGGGATATGAGAGTTTGGACTTGTTTCAATGCCTCTGCCCACTGATTTGGAGGCAAGTCTGGGTACCCTCTTAGAAATGGGAGTTCGTTGAAAGAGAATTTGCATCCCTGAAAAATGATCTTTAACACCCATTGGTCTTTTGTTACAGAAAGCCAGTTTTCTCTGCAGAGGGAGATCCTTCCTCCTAGTTTTTGGTGAGTGAAAAGAGGGAGGAGAGGGAGTCATTGAGATTTTTGCCAAAGAGGGATGGCTTAGAACTCCCTGCCTATGGAGTGGAAGTGGTCCACTGTTTGGATCTCTGCTGTCCCTGCGGGGCTTACCTTGCCCCTGTCTGCTAGGTGCAGGAAAGGACCAGTGTTTTGAGGGAAAATTCCTGCTGAACCTAGGAGGTTGTACTTGAAGGAAATCTTTTACTGTCTGCATAGATTTTGCTTTGTCTTCCATCTTTTTACGCAACTCTTCTGCTTTTACTCCAAACAAGTGGCCCTTATCCAAGGGTGCATCAAGTAATTTAGATTTGACATGATCAGGGAGAGGTTGTTCCTTCAACCATGCATGTCTCCTAATGACAGATCCTGACACTGCTGCCCTGCTTGAGGCTTCTAGGGCATCATATCCACAGTGTAATGAGTGTTTAGCCACCTGACAAGTAGAGTGCAGTACACCTGCTAACTCTTTCAAATTGGCACAGTCAGGAAAGGTTGAAATCTTTTGTTTTAATAGTTCCTAAGTGTGTTGTTATTTTAACATGTGGAACTGACAGTTGAGTGCTCTGACAGCTAAGGCTGCAGAGGTGTATACTTCTTTTACCCCATCTGTCCAGAGCTCTAAAGTCCTTGTCAGAAGGAATAGGATTCTTTGCAGAACTTGCCTTAGCTCCTTTGGGACCCTGTGTAATGACCTCCGGGGTCTGCAGCAGGATTTCTGTACAGGTAGTTATGAGAATCCGGTCCTCTAATACCTGTCAGGTTTTCTTGGAGCAGGAGGGAGGGCGTCAAGAGTTAAACTGGATTCATGGAAGACATCATCAACCACCTCTAAGATTGGAAGGATGGCCAAGGATCTGTGCTGGGGCCAGTCTACAAACTCTCTTAGTCTTTTCTTAGATTGAGGGAAGTCCCAGGATTCCCAGTGGAAATTTTCCTTGAGGGTGTGAAGGATTTCACCAAAAGAAAAAAATTTTGGTGGGGAGACAAAGAATGGATTCCTCTGCATCTGAATCCTCATAAGCAGTCAGAGGTGGTAGTTCCTCTTCAAAATCTGAATAAACAGATTCCTCTGAATCCTTTACTGTCAGTATTTCGGGAGAAAGGTCTCTTTCTTTTAGAAGGTGTGGCCTGACTACCCCTGATAATGGTGATCCTCCGCCATTTTAAGCATTTGAGCTTGGGGTGGTGGAGCAGGAGTAAAATGGTGGCTAGAAGTAGTTTTCCTAGGAGTGGCCTTGCTTCAAGGCCTAAGAGTATCCATCGGTCTGAGAGAAATGGTAGTCAGCAGAGATGTCATTTTTTGTCTAGATTTGGTAGTACGAAAAAACTCCTTGGAAGCCGATGCCTGCGTCGCGGCTCCAGACCCAACCAAGGCAGAGACAACCAAAGGCTCGGAAGACAGAAGATTTCTGCAGCATACCGGACTCCAAAAGGGTCCAAGTAGAGGCCTGCAAAGGTATCAAATCGAGCATCAGGGGCTGCAAACATGCCTCACTGAATTCCGGAAAACTGATGACCTGCTTAGCGGTAGAGTCATTGGAAGGCTTAGCCTTGTGTGGTCTGTCCCTAGCTTTAACCTTACACTTTTTTCAGAATGTCTATGGATTGTTGTCTGACAGACGCCATTTCAGAATGCGAAGATGGAAGACGAAAACACCTGGTTACAATAAGAGCTCTACGACGAATGGGTCTCACGTTAAAGAGGGCACAGAACCAGCAATGGGGGACGTCGTGGTCTGAGCCTAAACAAGTGACGCAGTATGAATGGAAGTCTCTGTGTGGTATTTGCTTTCCCTAGGTGAGACAATTGTTAACTTTTTCGGGCATCAGTTAGTGCAAGAAAAAAGGAT
Source organism: Protopterus annectens (assembly GCF_019279795.1). Classification (NCBI taxonomy): domain Eukaryota; kingdom Metazoa; phylum Chordata; order Ceratodontiformes; family Protopteridae; genus Protopterus; species Protopterus annectens. The sequence continues at coordinate 625,776,340 of NC_056733.1, forward strand.
CCCCAACGGGGTACTTAGCTTTAGACATTTTCTGCTGTAATTCAAACTCTGGTAGTGACCGACCAGCACACTTGCGAACTGCTTCTGCTACAGGCTCTATGGCAAGAAAGACTGATGTAATGGCATTGGCTGCCTTCCTTTACAGCACTGATGACCAGACGTCAGGCAGTAAGTGGCAGCAGCCGATGTAGAAACAAATTGACTCTGGTATTCGGGCTGGCTGAGGGCAACCACAGCTGGGATTACCCACAGGCAATGACTGCAACAGTGAAACACGAAGAACATCTATTTATATGCACACCCCTGACAGACATCAGCCTGGCTAACAGGAAAAACAATGCTCCTACATAACAGTGAACCTGCAAGCTACCCTAAAGAAATAACTTGCCTTCTGATGACATATAAACTATAAACTGGAATTGATGCGGACAGAGTTTATAGTCATTTAGAAAAAAAAACTAAATTATGGCAAAATGGTAATAAATGATAGTGATATGGAACAGATGATCATTTGTTGTTAAAGTCATAGTGGAGAACTGTAAAAAGGGGAACAATCTAAGTATGGCATGGACAGACTACAAAAAAGCATTTGACATTATCCCACATTCATGGATAAAAAGAGTGCTTAAAATTGATAACATATCTACACTGATAAACTACATCACAGTGACCATGAAACAGTGGCAAACCACTTTGCAGTTGAGCCATGATAAAGTACAAATAATTATTCCAGGGATAAAAATTCAAAGGGGGATATTCCAGGGCAACTGTCACAGCTGCTCTTTTGCTTTGCCTTAACCCATTAAGCTGTTTGCTTAACAGATTAGGTCATGGCTATAATTTGGCTCCCAGAAAGCAACAAAGTGTAAAGACGTCTCATCTTCTGTTTGTAGATGATTTAAAACTCTACAGCCCATCAGATGAGGAACTGAAAACACAACTACAAGTAGTAAAAACTTTTCAGATGATATAAAAATGTCATTTAACCTTGATAAATGTGCAAAAGCAACCTTTAAAGAAAGAAAGCTGCAGCATCAAGGAAACATCAGTTTGGGGCAAGAATGTGGTATAAAAGAACTTGAGCAAGAGGGAGAGTATTAATATTTGGGAAACTGATGAAAGATCAACAAAACATGAACAAATAAAAAGAAAACTCATTAAGAAATAGTTTACAAGACTTAAATCAATACTGAAAACAGTGTTGATATCTAGGAACAAAGTTCAAGCTACAAAACAATTTGCTCTTGCTGTCCTAGCTTACAGTTTTGGAGTGATTGACTGTAAGTGTTGGATAGATTAGACAGGAAAACAAGAAGGATGCTTCATGCTCATCAAATGATTTATAAAAATCTGTGCGTACCAAGATTATACAGTCCCCATTCAGGAAGAGGTATGGGACTCCTTGAAATCGATTACATGTATAGATCTGCAATCGTGGAACTGCATACATATGCTGATCTCACAAGACCCAAATATAGCGAAAGTTTTGAATCATGAGGAGAAAAAAATCAAAGATGACTTCCCTGCTTAGTGTAGCAGAAGCATATCGGCGTCAAGTGGGAATGAAAATCAAACCATAAGTAGATAAAAATCAGGCAGCAACTAAATGCACCAAAAAAAAAAAAAAAAAAAAGAAAGAATATAAGGTGAAGTATTAGATGAGAAGGCAATAAATGTGGAAAATGCATAAATATAGTTGCAAGTATATGTTGATCAGGACTGAATGCAGGAATGGTTAAGGAGAGGTGAATTCAAACCAAAGGATGAAAGGTTAATATTGGCACCCCAAGTCAGTGGACTATGTACACGTCGGTTTACAAAGTCCATTGAACATGTGGGAGAAACAGACAAATTTAAATTTTGTAAAACAAATTTGGAAACAGTTGCACACCTTGTTGCTGGCTGTGACATACTAATGACAGAAGAACTGCATACTGAAAGACATAATAACGTGTCAAGACTGTTGCACTAGGGATTGTGCAAACATTATAATACTGAAGTAGCCGAAAAACACTGGAAACATGAGCAACAAAGCATCAGAGAAAAATATGAAGTCTACATCACATGAGATCACCCATTACCAACAGTTCAAAAGACAGATGCGAGAAAAACAGATATAGTGGTCCATGAAATGAAGACAAAAGTAGCATCGATTATTGAAATTGCTACACCCAGTGACTACAGTGTCTTGCATAGAGAGCGACACAAAGTTATAAAATATCAAGATTTGCAGGCAGAGACAAGAGCAATGTGGAAGAAAAATACCCAGACAGTCTAAAAGTAGTAAGAGCAACAGGTCTTATTAAAAAGAATCTAAATCGTATTTAGATATGTTACAGATACATGTAACTCCGTATGAATTGAGGAAGTAGCCATTACTAGGCACATTGTGGGTGCTGCGACAAGCACTTCTGGCTAACATCAAAGATTTAAACAATACTAATTTCATGAACTTTAATCATACTTTGACCTAGGAATGTGGTCCATTCCCACCATGGCATTAGAAATCCAAACGACTTGGAGAAATTAAAAAGGAAGTGGTAACTACTAGAAAAAGCATTTTCCAAAGCTGGGTCTGAGGACAAAAACTTACCTCAACACCTGCTGCTGTCACTGTATGCAAAGAATTAGGAAACAGATGTGTGTCAAGGTTTGTAAGACATGAGGTGATTATCAAAAACTAAAAGGTATCCATCAGGCAGGCCTACCAGAGGCTAGTCCATTTCATCAGCTAGATCTCCATGCAAGTGTAATATATGTGACAAATAGCTCACTGTCCTCAGAGTATATATGGACAACACATGCACTTCACTTCCCACATCTGTTCATATCTAGGTTTTTTTATTTAGGCACTGGTAGCAGGTATTTATGGAGCACAGCATTTTTGGGGGCTACTGCCACAACAGTGGAATCTGGTTTGGCAGCCCAGTTCCAGCAGGTCTAGTATTTTCGAGGCCAGAGGATTTAATCTGGCCTTCTCAGGACAAATGCCACATCATCAGGGTTCTCATATGTTGTCCCAGTCATTATCAACACCATCATGTCAACTTGGAGAATCACTCATGAAGAAGGTTTGGAAGACCTCCTTGTAGGATGTAATGAGGGCAGAACTAAGGGTCTGCAGGCTACCCTCTTAATTGTCTATTCATATCTACAACCTTAACAAAACTAAGGTCACCTACGGGGAATAGTAGTGAATCAGTGTCGTCAGCTTCACAATATCTGTTGTGGTAGACTATTGAGTGGAGTCTGTGAGCCTCATTTTGCACTTCTGCTTCCTTAGTGGGCATCAGAGGTGACTGCCTGAAGAGACTAGAGAGTACAGGGCACTAAACCTGCAGTGGCTATTCTGCCAAAATGGGTAGGTAGCCAACTGCTAGATGTTTCAGGTGAAGATCAAAACCTGTATAGGTGATGATGTCAATAAATGTAGCTGGAACTGTAGCAGCGGCAAAACTGAAACAGATGCCATTCCCCCGTTCGAAGGAGTGGCTAAGGATGAAACTTGTTTACTGATATGGAAACTAAAAATACTGGCCTCAACTCTCATCCAAACATTGAAATTCTGACCACTAAGACTAAACCACTAATCAACTCTAAGGCAAACATCCAAAGCATCAACCCCAAAGGTTAGAATACCAAATTCTACAATGTTAGCAATGGCCCTGATGGGCCTGGCCCAAATCCCAAGACCAAATGATGAAATAACACTAAAACTACTGATGCCAGTGGCAAGGTCAGTGTCAATGGTTGTGATACTGTCAGCTTGCAAGCCTTGACCGGGCTAACAGGTGGTACTAACATTCCTATCAAAGACAGTGCCAATTGATGCAGGTCAAAGGCTGGCCTCACTGCAGTCAGACACTATATACAGCCTGGTACTGAGAACCTTGAAGCATAAAATGAAAGAATTTAGCAAGGAAGAACAGCTTCTGTCTGTAACTTTAAAAGGGGTGAGCCTTGATTACTCACTTGATGGACAACAACGAATGCCTCCACCATTGAGGAGTTGATCTGAATTGATTCAGAAAGATTCTACAACGATTGTTAAGATATGGCAGAGAAAACCCTACAGGAAATAAGAACTTTTGTTATTCAACAACTGACAATGAGGAAATAAAATCGGTTCTGATAAGTTTTAAAGTATGGACGAATGCTTTCACAAAACTGTGACTGACAACTTAGAAACTCCTCTGTTCTGGACTTTTCAGAACTAGGACTCTGAGAGAACTAGCTGGGTCCTTCATCTCAATCCTTGACAGCTTTCTCAAATCTCTCTAACTTGTGCTTTTGCTCCTTTTCTTTATCTTTCTCACTTTGTTTCTGTTTCTCAACCTTGGGCTATATCCTGAAGTCTGAAGGCGTCAACCTTTGGAGGGTACTCAAGGTTAAAAAACCCTCAGTACTTTCCTTAAACTTAGAAAACAAAATCTTATTTTTCCTTCTACCAATAGTCACAGGAGTAAAAGACACCTTTCACATTCCAGGCAGGTGTTCCTCTCCAAAACAAAAAGCACAAAGCACATCTGTTGTGCAGTAAGATTTTCTGTACAAATGTATATAACTTAAAAGGCTCAAAAATAGCCGCCAATGCTATAGCTTATCACCAATCCAGCTCAGAATCCTAAATCCCCTCCCTCTGGAAAAAATCCATTAAAAACCCACCTACACAAAGGCAGTAAGTGCTACGACATTTCCAGTTCTTGCCCATTGCTATATTATCTCCCCTATCCAAACTGTTATAAAAATGCATATATAAAACAGCTACTTAATCACATCATACAAAAAAATCTACTCACCCCCACCTAACACAGATTTAGACCTTCACATAGTACAACCACTGCATTACTCTCCTCCACAGACCCAATCAACAAAGACAGGGATGCTGGACTACTAACATCCGTAATATTTCTTGATCTATCCAAGGCCTTCGACACTGTTTCCCACCCTAAACTACTAAAGCAACTTTCTACCCTCAGTCTTTTCCCTACTACTCAACTACTGTTCAACAGTTACTTAACAGGCAGACAACAATGCATAAAATGGCAGGGAACCCTCTCTGTCTACCTAATAACACTGGAGTCCCTCAGGGGTCCATTCTCAGCCCATTACTCTTAACATCTTTGTTAACTCATTCACTCCAGTGGAGCTCAGGAAGTTTGCACTCTAACTTCCAATGGGTGGAGCCTAAGCCTTTTGACAGAATCAAATTATGTCCTCACATTTCAAACAAATGTACATATTTCTGGAACCACAGGGATTATGAAAGAAGTATAAATGGCAAACTTCAACACAGACTATTTTTGTAGTGGTAATATATTTTAGGTTCTAGGTCTTAAACCGACTTTTATAAGTAATAGTAAACACAGTAACTACTACATTTGCAATATTTTGTAAACAATTTACAATATCTCAGCAACCACTCAAGTTACACACATGTTGTCACAGTAGCATTTTATTCATCTAGCTGAGAGGTTTCATATGAGGCTAAGGAGTTCTGTCTGAGTTACTTGGTTGTTGAAATATTTAGACAAATGTGAACATTATATCTATATAAATTAATATCATAAAAACAACAGTTAATATTTATTTACCTGCACTAGCAGAGGTCAAATATTAATGCAGTTGAATTTGCCATTGTGTAAGCTTTAAGATGACATCTTTTAAAACCTTGTACATAGCATGATTTTGGAATTATTGATGCAAACATCAACAAGAAAGATTTGACGCCTAGCTGCATCAGTAAGAGTTAACTGCAGATGCACCTGGAGGTGTCATACAGATGTAATGAGTTAATAACCTTCACTCCTCCTCCCACCAAAGCTCCCTAAAACAATATGCCAATGATTATACTATCATCTCCTCCTCCAACAACATAAAAGACCTCCAGCATCTAACCCAAACTGCTTTCACTTCCATAGAGACTGGCTAAGCAACACACAGCTCCTGCTGAACCCAAATACTAAACTTCTCATTTTCACACCCCCAAAAAAATCTCTCAACCAACCTTAAGGTATTTTATCTAAATAAAACTCACTAGAAGTTGTCTCCCAAGTCAAACTACTAGGAGTAACCATAGACAATAAGCTTTACTTTGATTTACATATTGAAAATGTAATAAAAAAAACTCAGTGCAAACTAGGAATGCTATACCGGCACAAAAACTTCATGAACTTAACCACAAAAAACACCCTGGCTACTACTTACCTGCTCCCCTCTCTCTCCTCTATGTTTCTCCCATTATGACAAACATTCAGATTACCCTAAAACACAAATTGGAATCTTCGTATAATAAGACTGCTAAATTTGCTATAAATGCAACCCATAACGCCCTCAATTGGCTCAAACTTTGCACCTCATAGACCACCAACAACTCAATATGGCACACAAAGTTATATATCAACCTGATACTTGATCAGCACTTAACTCACTCCTCCTAACCTACATACCCACCAGGACCCTCTGATTTGAAGATGAACAACTAATAACCCTACACAGACCAAACACAAAACCTGGACATTGTCTATACTCCCACACTGTAGCTAAACTCTAATGCCTTACCAGCAAACCACAAAAATTTTAAACTCACACTAAAAAAAAAAAAAAAACACCTCCAAGATACACGCATTTGCCCCTGCTCCAAATAGACCTAGCAACCCTGTTCCAATCTACCTAGCTACTCCTTCCCCCCAAATCCATCTTCCACTCCCTTAACTCTTCTAATACTTTCCTCCTCCCCCCCCTTTTCTTTTTGTCCTACTTTACTCTACCCATCCTTTTTCCGCCTCTCCCCTCTTCTAAAGACACAGCTGCCTGATTTATCGAGTCCTAACTGCAAATATTAAGCTCCCTCATTTTTCCCTTCTAATTAACTGCTAGTCTTACTGATGTACATTTTACCTAACCTTTACTTTCTTTTAATTACTTTTTACAAAGGTCTACTTCCAGTCTACCTAAATATCCTTGTAGACGTCCTTTTTAACTATACTAACTTTCTTTATAATGTATACAATCAGCCTACCAACAGTGGCATTAGATAAACTAACTGAATGAACCTATTTTTCTCTGTATTTCTTGGTTGCAAAACTACTGCTGTAAATGGAATCCAACTGCATATATGTCAATAGGGCTAACTTGTAACTTTGTAAGCTATACACCCACATGTAAATGCAATGACCACTGTGCTTATAACTTCGTCAAATTTTTTTACTTTATATTTTGTCAAATGTTTTAAGTTTGTGGAGCTTTTCTACCAGGGCCTCAGCTTAAAATGGCCTGACCCAGTCAAGACTTCTCGGTCAACAAATGTCAAATAAATAAATAAATAAATTATCCATAAGAAGAAGAAGAAGCACCATTTAATGAGGCAACTACTGCAGGAATAAATGCACCAACTTTAAATAAAAAAAAAATAAATAATATTTTTGCATGATAACCAGTGTCACTGACACAAATGCAAACAAAAGAATGGGTAGAAATTAAGAAATTCAAGTGGTTGAATATTACTAGTCCTTACGGCTTTTGGTAAAAAAAATTGTCAGTCTTAAGCACTTTCTGAATGAACAGTATAACTCACTAACCAATGTGAAGATGGAAATGATTAAACATCTTTGACAGCTTATCAGTCACAAATGACATACGATTATTTACAAAATTCTAGCTAGCTGGGCTGGCAGCCTTCACACACCTCATAATTCAACTTCCATGGTCAAATGAGAAAGAAAAGAGAAAACAAAAATTAGTTGCAATACCTTTTCAAATTTTGAATAACGTTCTTCCATTTCAGCCTTGCCTTGTTCCTTAGCCTGTAAGAAAAACATAACATTTATCAAATACATGCAGGATCATTCTAAACATACAAGCAAAAAAAAAAAAACAAGACAGAATTCTTAGGTGGAACAAATTACTATATATTCCCATTACCATTATAAACATATTCATTGCCCTTAAAACTTGCCAGTGTTCTGGTGGTAATCTTTGCCTTAGTTAGTCATTACTACTGTTTCACCACAATCTATGAAAAAAAAACTAACATCTATAATAAGAATTCTGGCAGATATTATAGAACATAATTTGGTTTTGTTGGCATTCAGATTTAAATGTAAACTAAGAGCTTTCTGTAATGCCAGCTGAGATAAGAAGAGTTCATAGTGTGACAAAAGCAGGATGGTATCTTCTGCAAACTGACAAAAATATTCTTACAAACTGTTTTAATTTCATTCACAAAACTAAAAAGCAATAGTCCAAGACAGGTCCTTGTAATACACCTTTGGGACATAGGCTTAGGGTATACAATGGGATTTTCCCCACTGGACCTGATGGAGTTTGCTCGTCAGGTAACTTAAAACACACAACAGTGCTATAAGGCGGGGGGGGGCTAATGTCTAGAGAGTTTGTGAGTCATTATGCTGGAGTTAGAAACTACGAGATGAAAATTTGAAATGGCAGCCAGTTGTACTCTGATGGTAGCAGCTGCTGCATCAGAATGAAACAGTTCTGCTAGGAAATCCAAAATCTTGTGTACAGGAGCTATAAAAGGATCTAAATTTCTGGATTCTGCTCAGCAAGAAAATCTTTTCCATTTGCTAGCATAGACTTTCCTTGTATTTGCCTTATGGGAGGAAACAATAATATCACGCACTGCTGGGGAAATATTGGGGAGCCTGGCTAGGATTGAAAGTGGAGTAACCAAGCTGTGAGCTTGAGAGATTGGAGGGATTGGTGTAGCCTGATTAATTGATGAATCAAGAGGGCCAGTACGGGGTCCAGAATCCAAGGCAGGGCTAGAAGGTGGGTGTGAAAAAATGGAAACCAAATCTGTCATGGCCAATACAGGGCAATGAGGATCATTTTGCAACCCAACAATTTTGCTTTCTGAATGACACTTGGAATTATGAGGAAGGGGGGGAAATGCATAAAGGAGTCCATGAGGCCAATTGTGGACTAGAGCGTCCCTGGGTGTCTGACCTGGAGGGGGAACAAGGGAGAAGTAGCTGCTGCATTTGTTGTTGAGGGGAGATGCAAAGAGATCGCAGCAAGGCTGGCCCCATTTGCAGAAAATAAGATCCACAATTTCCTGTTTCAGAGACCACTAGTGAGGCATGAGGATAGCCCTGCTGAGCCTGTCCGCAATTATGTTGGATGTCCCAGGGATATGCGTTGCTATCAGAAAACGTTGGGAGGAAATCGCCCATTGCCACAGTCTGAGGGCCTCTCGACACAAGGGGCAAGACCTGGTTCCACCCTGTTTGTTGATGTTCCAAACCACTGACATATTGTCCGTCTGTACTGCAATAGTCTCAGAAGGGAGAGAGTCTTGAAGAGCTTGCAACGCTAGGAGCACCGCTCTCATCTCCAGGACTTTGATGTGCAAGTTGTACTCATGAGGTTGCCAAGTGCCTTGGACTGTCTTCCCTAGATAATGCCCCCCACCCTATCAGGGAAGCATCCGTGGTCACTGTGGTGATTGGATGGGGTTCCATGAAAGGTCTGCCCTGAGAAACTATGGGGAGACGAGACCATCCACCAGGAAAGGTGTCTTTTGCAAGATTCCGTAATTAGCATCATGTGAGACATGGGTAATTCCTGGAAGGACCATTGTGTGAAAAGAAGCCACTGAAGGATTCTCATGTGAAAGCGTGCTAAGGGGACTAGAAGAATGGCTGCTGCCATGGACCCTAGAACTTGAAGGACATATTTGACTTGAATTTTTTTGCTCCTCAGGAGAAGTGACACCTGTTTTTGAATAATGGAAACTCTTTCCTGAGGCAATTTTACAATAATTTTTCTTGTGTTTAAGCTTTGCTCCTATGTATGTAATAGACTGACAAGGCAACAAGGCAGACTTTTCGAAGTTTATTGTGATGCCCAGTTGAGCACAGGATGTGATGGTGTAATCTCGTGCTTCTATAAGTTGTTGCCTGGTGGGAGCAGTGAGGAGCCAGTCATCCAGATAAGGAAACACCTGGAATCCTTGATGTCTCAGGTGAGCCGTGACTACTGCCATGCATTTGATGAACACCCTGGGGGCTGTGGTGAGGACCAAAGGGCAGAGCTCTGAATTGGTAATGACTGGCCCCTAGCCGGAAGCGGAGAAACCTCCAGGACTGTCTGTCCATTTTTATATGATAGTACGCGTCCTGAAGATCTATGGAGCACATCCAATTGTCCTGATCCAGAAAAGGGAGAATGGACTGCAGTGTTATCATCCGGAACTTTTCTTTTTGTACAGATTTGTTTAGCCTGCTGAGATCCAGAATTGGTCTCCAGTCCCGTCTTTCTGGGCATTAAAAATAATCTTGAGTAAGTTCCAGATCCTAGTTGGTCTGTGGGGACTTCCTGGATGGCTCTTTTTTCTAGCAGTATTGAAACTTCTGTGACTGCCTGATCCCTTAGATTGGGTGGAACATCTGGGATGGATTTTTTTGAAACAAAAGGGGGTTGATGAAAGGGAATCTTGTAACCTCCAGATATAATGGCTAATACCCATTTGTCTTTTGTAATATTTTGCCAGGAAGTTGGGTACAATGAAAGCCTTCCCCCAACTGCCTCCAGAGTTGAGCAGTTGGGCATCCCTTCAGGGATGTTGATAGATATACGTTCTCTTCCAAACCCTATCACCCTGATTTTGCAGACCCCCTCTGCCACGAGGGTGGCATCTGCCATTATTCCCCCCTCTGCCCTTGGGGGAAAATTTACCACGTGCATCAGGCAACGGCCTCTGGGATTTTCAAAACCACATCTTTCCACCCTTCTGACCTTTTGGGTATGGTCTGGTAGGAGAGGAAAAACAGACTCTGACATCAGGGAGCATCTTGCCTTCCTGCTGGCACCTAGTAAGCATGTCTTTCACCTGAGGCCCAAAGAGAGGGGAGCCATCAAAGGGGGTATTGCTGAAAGACGCTCTGAAAGGTTCCGCAAACTGAGAGAGCTGCAGCCAAGAATGTCTCCTAAGTGCTACTCCTGTTCCTGCAGCTCTACTCACTCCATCGGCTGCATATGAAATAAACTTCATAGAGGAGTTGACTATTGAATTAAGAGTCGCAAGCTGGGTAGCTACCTTGGCTGAAGCTCCCTCAGCTGTGGGATCTTATAGGGTACCTCCAAGCACTTTTAGGTGATTCCTCTGAAGCCTAGTAAAATGGGAAAGATGGTTCAGGGACCTAAGGGAGAAGGTCGCTGATGAAAACATTTGCTTCCCATATCTGTCCATCATACGAGAGTCTTTATCAGGTGTATGGACAGATGAGGAGGTTTCAGCTCTCTGTTTGTGGCTGCTGCTACCACTGTGGCATCAACTGGGACACCTTTAGTTAAGAATTGTTTCTCTTTGGGAGCTGTGATGAATTTATTGGGTCTCCTCGGGACAGGTTCCATTGACTCTGGAGCTGACCAAGCTTTTCAAGACACTACAGACATGAGAGGATCAAAAGGCAGAGACACCCAGGAGGTGGAAGGTTGGGAACCAAATGTGTCCAGGTATACAGACTTGTCCTCAGAGGGGGCTAAAGAAGTCCAGCTACGCCTCTGCCTGAGAATCTCCAGGATGTCCGAAAAGGAAACATCTTCAGAAGGGGACCTTGGGGAACACCTCCGATTCATCCAGGTCTGTATCTGAGGTGACAGACTCAGGGGAGTCTAGGTGCTTCCTCTTGCACTTTTTCTTCCGGAGAGCCTGCTCATAAAGCTCTGGGGAGGCTTCGGAAGAAGAGGGTTCACCCAATGGAGTGTCCTGGGGCATAAGTTCCCTATGCTTTGGGGCTGGAGGAGGAGCAGAGGTTATCACAGGCACTGAGGGGGGCGGAGCCGATGGAACCAATAGTGGAGCCATCTGTGGGGACAGCACTCTCCGCATGACCTCAAAAGCGTCACGGTCTCGACACAAGGAGGGCTCCAGTTACAAAGAGACAGGAATACCACCCTGCGCCGAGGGCGACAGCTCCGAGGTCTATGTGGGAGCTGAGCTCAACTGAGCTGATGCTCTGAGAGGGAGAGCGGGGTCGACAAGGTTCCGATGCCACTTCCCCCCTCAGAGCCGACGAGAGAGCTTCGGCGCCTAGATACCTCGATGGGAGGAAGAATCGAGGTAATTGGAGTCAACGTCGGAGCCGATGAGGATGACATCGGAGCCGAAGGAACCACCATAGGAGTCCATGCACTCTGGCTCCGAACTAAGTATAGTTGGAGGAGGAATTGAAATCGAAGCAGATGGAGCCAAAGCCTTTTGAGGTGGGATCAAAAGCATTTTAGCAAGGGCCTGTGACTTAAGCAACCTACTGACCACTCTCTCCACATCCTGATCCGATAACTTCGAGGATCGAGAGGAGTGGGAAGATGAGTGATGACTGGACTTATTAAGTAATGGGGATTGTGGCACTGAGCAAAACGGCTTCAAAGAAGAAGATCTAGCTCTTTTGTAGCTCCGAAGTAACAGCTGAAGCAGATGGAGGGGTAGTCTTGTCAGCACCGTCACACATGGTTCATTAAGCTCACAGGTTGGTTCCGAACATGGAACCAACGACTTGAATGGTTTCAAAGATTTCACTGGCTGAGATGCTTTAGCCAGAGAATCCTGTTTCAATAACCCACGGAGGATAAGCTTGTTTTTCCAGTCCTGCAGGACCCTTGGACTAAAGGCATGACAAATAGCACAAGAGTCCTGCAGGTGCAGAGCCCCCAAGCAATAAACACAACTAGTGTGCCCATCTGTCAGAGACATCTTCTGACAGCATGAGTCACACTTTTTAAAACCAGAGATTTTAACTTCCTTAGACATTTTAGTAAAAGTAAAATTTCAATAGAAAAACTAAAAATTAATAAAGACCCTAAACGACAGCCTCGAACTTAAACGGCTGTCCTGAAGGGGGAGGGGACTCTCTAAGTTAAACGAGTTCAGGGAATAACAGAAGGCCTTGTGACTAAGGTGTGACGGCCAATACAGCACAAAAGTAAAATCAGAAGGACAAGATAAGGGGGTTTACTGTAAAATAAATTTACAAACTACTACCAAAGAAGAATTATATCAAATTTTAAGTACAATATCTGAGTTTAAAAGAGACACAAAATTATACTAAGCCTGAGCCAGTATTGATCGCAATCTCGCAGCTAAAGCGGCAAATGAGATCTAGGTAGCTGGTGCTGGGAATTCTGGGATAAGGGGTAGCCTCGAGCCAGTAGAGAGCTCTCGAGCTATAGAAAGTGGCAGAGTCGGAGCCGAGGTCCAAGAACGAAGGCGAAATTGGACAACTTAACATCACCTATTTTCTACCCACATACTAAAGATCATTACATGTGTCTTGTTACTTTTAGACTTTTCAGACTATGAACAGAAATAAAAGGCAATAGGTTAGCAAGCAGTTAATCAATCACCTCCAATTAAAACCAAATGGCAATAGTTTATGAAAGTTTTCTATAAACAGCTGTGACAAACTGTACCAAATACATCCTCCTCTATTATAAACCTTGTTTGAACAATCTTGATAATTATTAATTTATTTTATTTATCCTTTGCTGATCAAGTTAGCCCCACTAGAGGCTTGTAGCCTCTTTTCAGGGAAGACCAGAAATGGTATTTATTGTACTAGGGGAAGTTTGGCCATGGCATCAGGGAACTTTCCCTACTCTATTCGATAGGTGCCGTGTGATCTTTTACATCCATCTGAGCTACCACCAATTCATGCGGCAGGGACCTCAGTTTAATGTCTTATCCAAAGGATGAACGAATTCACCTTTTAAACTAAACAGGGATAAATTAAATCAACAAAGGCATACTGGAGCAATTACCTCACTTACAAAAAGCTTAGGGGGGTAAAACAGATGCTAATGTTTCCATCAACATAAACGGATACAAGAATGCATAACATACACGTCTTCTTGCAGACTATGGATCACTGAGGTGCAAAAAGAAAATGGAAACATGACATAGTACATCAGCTGCATTATTGGTTAATCATTACTAATATGCTTGAAGTTATAATACAACTGTTTTAACAATAAAGTATCCATGTACAATATAAATAAAATTACCTTTAAGAGCTTCTGCTGATATTCTGTTGCTTTACGTTTCAACTCCTCAGTAGAGAGTCGAGATTCTCTAAGCTCAGATTCATAAAGATCACTGCGCCGGCGGGCAGCAGCCAAATCCTCCTCCAGCTGTCGGACCATCAGCTGCAGTTCCTCCACCTGGTTCTGGTATTCCTGCACACAAAATAGAGCAATCTTTTGCTGAACCAAAGCTACAGTCATTCAAGCTGAACCAGATTAAACGCCTGCAAACATGTCCCATTTTCATTTGTATCTTTAGAATTTTCCCAGATAACCTAAAGAATAAACATGTAGTTTAGGAAGCAGCTGGAAAGGGGAGAGAGGGGTAAACAGAAAGAGAAAGGAAAACGGAGAAAATGAAGAAATAAATAAGGCAAAAACAGAAGGGCAGGGAAGTACTGAAGAAAATAATGTACAGCACATGGAAGGAAAAATGAATAGCAAACAAGCTGGTTCAAAAGGGAAAGAAAAAAAATAAGCAGGTAAAAAAACAGCAAAGGCAAGGATGGAGCAGTATACCAGTTATAAATGGATAAAAGATTATAATACAAGTTCCCTTGAGTACACGGGGAAAACCAGGAGGGTCTAGGAGATAACCTACGGAATAAACAAACTGCAAAAAGTCACACAGGAAGTCTTTTCCTCTGTTGAAACTTGGTTATCCGATGCCCAATTAATACTCAACCCAAACAAAACTAAACTACTCATCTTCAACCCACCAAACATACTCACAACAACTCTCACTTTAACATCACAGCAAAAGACAACACCACTATATACCCAACTGAACACACCAAATTGCTAGGAGTGGAAATAGACAAACTAAAATTTGACATTCACATATCCATGATCATAAAAAAAGTCCACAAAAAAATAGGAGCGTTATACAAAAATAAGCAACATCTCACCAAAGCAGCAAAGATTTCAATAGCAAATTCCCACCTTATCTCCACCCTACTTTACGCCTCTCCAATATATACCAACCTAAGACAATGCAATCTAAACCAGCTTGAGACCTGCTACAACAAATTCTCCACAGGGGCATCCTACCGTAGTCACCACTCTCTCTCACTTGCTGAATTGGGCTGGCTTGAACTCCCTCACCTCTTTCAACGGTATCAACTCTCACTCGCCCACAAACTAGTAAACCATCCACTAAATGTCTCATCCCTCCAGAATCTACTCCATCCCTATCACACCACCAGACCACTAAGATCCAGCAAAAAAATCACTTGCAGATCACTAAAGCCAATAACTCTGCTGGTGAAGCACTATTCTCTTGCGCCATAGCCAAATTATGGAACTCCCTCCCACCCACAATTACCTCCATACCATCATGCACCCACTTCAAAACTTTACTAAAAGCACAGCTAAAAACATGCTGGCTATGCCCTTGCAACTCCCACTCTTAATATCACCCACCCCATCCAACCACTACCTTTCTTTCCACTCCACTAACTACCTTGATTATAGCAAGCTCAGATACTCATAAGCCTAGTACTTATTATGCAGCAGGAACTTCTTATTGTAACATTTGTTAATGTCTGTTATGTACTTCACAGATAAAGATTCTAGTTGTCTACTGATGTACTATGTTCTTCATTTGTAAATATGTTGTAAGTAATTGCTATGTAAATTGTTAATCGCTATGTAATCCAATGTAACTACTGTCTGTTTGTTTTAACTGCGGAGCTTTTCTCCCCAGGCCTCTGCTGAAAATGGACCTACATCCAGTCGGATACTCCCGGTCAACAAATATAAATAAATAAATAAATAAAATGGATAAACTTATCATGAATGTACTAGAGGTACTGGCACTTTTCCTCTTATCTAGTAAAGAGAGGAATTTAAGTATGGGTAGTAGAAATGATTTGAGTGTTATTATAGAACACAGAAACTTAATCAGAAAGGATAGCTAGGGAATGGGATAAAATTAACACAGAGTTTAAAATATTGTAGAAATAACAGAGAGAGACAGATATGGGAAATAAGTAAAAGGAATTATTTAGAGGGATTATCCAACGTTGAAGTATTGCAAAATAGGAATCTCAGGGAATAATTCTTTAGTGCTAAAGGGAACAAAAGGGGATATTTGGATTATATGCATGAATTTACAAAGGCTGCTGTTAAGCAAGTAGTTTTTATAACCACTTCAGAGTACAAAAACTCTTACCACAGTGACTCAGGCAACTAAAAATAGAAAGGGTTGTTACCAAATTTAGGGAGTCTATGACCAGAAATAAAACCACTGATCCCTTTAAGGGCATTAGAACTAATTTGGAAATTGTAGGACATTTCCATAAAGCAGAGCAATTGGGAAATCAAGAAAAAGCACAAAGGGACATATTTATGGAAAATATAACTATGCCAGGTTAGAGTAAGATAAGAGTAAAAAATTAATAGCCAATATAGGTAGGTTATTCCTGTAGAAGTTTCAAAGTTATGAGGGTAGAATGTGAACAATATGGAAGGTTTTGTTTAACATTTAAAGTGAGTGAACACCAGCATCTTAGAAGAAATTTGTGGTGGCTTTATTAAATAAATAAGATTAAAACCCTTCAGATCTGGCTTCATATATACCACTACCAGTTTCAATTTTAAACATGTTTATGTTTGCAATACCAAAGAGAATGGCAAAAGTGATAGATATGGATCAAAGTGGTTGTGCAGATAGAAGGTAATCATTTGACAATATTAAAAGAAAGTAGAGTTGTGCAAGTAAACATACAATAACAGCAGATGCTCAAATGATCACTACTGCAGTAGCCTAAACTAAATGGGTTTTGATCCTGCTAAGGATATAATGACTAACCAGCTTTCAAAGCCTTCAGGGCAACTTCCAAGTGGGAATAAATCCAGTATGAGAGGAAGCTTGGTCATTTCCAAAAGAAGACAGAATCACTGTTTGGGCAAGAAGGGCATCACCTTTATGACCTTTGGGGAGTCCTAAATCTCCAGAATGATGCTGTATGTTAGTGGAAGGGTGGAAAAGCATAAAGGAACATTCCTAAGGAAAAGAAAATGCATCTTCCAGGCCTACTTGCATAGAGTCCTGGGTAAGAAGTTTGCCAAATGACTGTTGTAACCAGTGGCAAAAGGAGATCTATTCAAGGTATTCCCAAGAGTTGGACCAATTATTGGAAGACTCCCTGATTTAATTTCTATTTGTGAGGGTCTGCCCTGGTTCTGATCAGTTTGTCTGCCGCACAAATTTGCCCTGACAGTATGTAAGATGTCTGCAGAGTGAGATGTTGCTGAAAAGCTATATCCAATCCTACCATGGCAAGTCTGCACAGAGGGTAAGATCTGGATTCTCTTTGCTTGTTTATATATATCATACTGCTGTGGTGTTGTCTGTAAACACTCAAAGAGGTCTCAGGGACTACAGATGCTTGAGAGAAATGAGAGCATTTATAAGAGCTAAAATCTCTGATGTTCATTTGTTTTGGTCAGTCTTTTTGGTTCCAAACACTCTACACTTTTATAATCCATAGACACCAAGTTGCACAGTAAGCCAAAAGAAATTCAGCATGTGAAGGAATGCTTCCCTTCAGAGGCAATACTAAGCACAGCTTGAAAAATCGAGCTGAAGCGGGGGAGTGGGTAGGCAAGCTGCCCCACTCCCTAGCATCCAATTCTCATAAACAGCAGATTAATTAGCAGAGATTCCTGGGCAGGAACGGATGAGCTTGTGATGTTATGACATAGTGTCATCTGTGTCAGGAAGATTAGTGCAGTACTTGTGCATATATGCCAGCAAAGCTACCTGCAGTTTTGTATAGAATTTTAATTTAATTCTATTTGACTATCACAATGATTTGTACATATGCTGAGTTAAAAAATATATATTTGTCAAGTTCCCTGTGTTAAAAATGCATCAAGAGTAGGTCCTGCTGGACAGAAAGAATGTATGCACGTACATTAGGTTGTATTGCTGTAACTGATAATGTCTACGTTTATCAGAAAACTCTGGAAGGGTGGAAAGTTTGAAATTGTGTTACACCTTTCAGATGCTGCCACAGATTTTAGGAAAGCTCTGTGTGTGTTCCGTACCAGAGTCAGGTGACCAGAGGTGACGGCATCCTCTTAACGAGTATCTGGTTTCTTTGGAACTCTCACAGCACTTTGGAACCTATCGGGAAAGATTTTGACAGTATATAGATCTCACACATCTACACAGAGAGAGACATCTCGCTTTTGCTGTGGTAAGACATTCAGCACACATCAGCTTGCCTTGCTTTACCAAGTAGACAGGGAACAGTAATTTTTTTAGTTAGTCAGGGACATTTAGTTTAGAATTTTTCTGTATCTGTGAGAAAAGTACAGTTTTGTACCTACCATAAATGTAGATGTTCGAAGATCCACATTGCTGCAGTCCTTACATATGGGTAGTCCGCTGTCCTCGGTCGGCCCGAATACCAAAGTATTAGGCTGACGTCGGTCAAGGCGCTTAAAACTGACATCAGGACGTCAGGGTACAAAAGCCCATGACCGACGTCATATCCTCAGCCTTTTCTTGCCCCAGATGTCAGAAGGCCCTAAAAAGAAAGGGCAAAGCCAAAAAACAGCAAAAAAACAACCAACCACCCCTGCACTAACCATATTTACAATATTTACAACCCAAACCACACAACCACCTCTAACTACAGAGGGAAGGAGGGAGGGTAAATGGGACCGCAGCAATGTGGATCGTCGAACATCTACATTTATGGTAGGTACAAAACTGTACTATGTTCTTCATCTCACATTGCTGCAGTCCTTACATATGGGTAGAATCCCAAAGCAGAGGTAAGGGAGGATGGCAAAACTATAAAGCATTAGGAGCTGCCAAAATGCCCTGTAAAATTGCAGTGGCAAATCCAGCCCTAGATTTAGAGTAAAGTGGAAGGTGGTAATGCTTAGAGAAAGTATGCACTGAACTCCAAGTAGCTGCCTCCAAAATATCCTTAGTAGCCACCCCCCTTAAAAAGCTGTAGAAGTGGCAGTAGCCCTAGTGGAATGAGGCCTAATCCCAGTTGGAATCTCCTTACCATGATGGGAATAACAGAAAGCAATACAAAAACCAATCCACTTAGAAATAGTTTGTTTTCAAACAGGTTTGCCCTGAGAACACAAAGCAAATGAAACAAACAACTGCTGAGACTGCCTGAACCCTTTAGTTCTGTTCAAATAATATCGCAACTGTCTGTGTATATCCAAAGTGTGCAAAATCTTCTCCCCTTTATTTTGGGGTTTGCATAAAAAGTAGGCAAATGAATAGTTTGGTTTAAAGCCACACTAGAAACCACTTTAGGCATAAAGGAAGGGTTAGTACGCAAAGACACCCTATCCTTGTGGAAAATTAAGAAAGGCTCAACCGCCATAAGGGCCTGTAATTCAGAAACCCTTCTCGCAGATGTAATGGCCAACAAAAAAGCAGTCTTCCATGATAAATATTTCAACTCGGCAGTCGCTGCAGGCTCAAAAGGTTGTAGAGTGAGTTTCTCCAACACAAAATTGAGATCCCAAGCAGGAGTAGGAGCTCTACGTGGGGGTCTTATATTCTTTGCCCCTCTAAGGAATTGCTTAAACAAAGGATGAGAAAATAATGGTGGGTCACAGTCATAGTGAGCAGAAATTGCTGCAGCATGAACCTTTATAGAGGAGAAGGACAAACCTTTGTCCAATAACTCAGTAAGGTATTGAAGAGCAACACTTAAGTTAGGTTTAGAAACATCAAAGTCCTTTGCTGTACTCCAAATTAAAATTCTCCTCCATTTATCTGCGTAAACTTTCCTTGTACTAGGCCTTCTGGCCTCCAAAATAACATTCAAAACTTGTTGTGGAAGCTGAGACCCTCCAGGGTTTAAAACAGAATATGCCAGGCTGTTAGATGTAGAGAGTGAAGTTTGACATTGAGGAAATGACTGTTCTCCTGAGACAGCAGGTGTGGAATCGAAGGCAAAGGCCATGGAGGCTCCCGTACCAGACTTCTCAGTAATGGGTACCAGTGCTGTCGAGGCCAATCCGGAGCTATTAAAATCATGGTTGGCTTGTCCTGTCTGACCTTCAGGAGTACCTTTGGGAGAAGAGGCAGTGGTGGAAAGGCATACACGTGAAGATTGTTCCAATTGAATGAGAGAGCATCCACTTTCCAAGCTGTGGGATGAAACCTTTTATTGCAAAACTTTGGCAGCTGGTAATTTAGTGGAGAAGCGAACAGATCTATGTCTGGAGTTCCCCATAACACTGTCAATTTTTGAAATACATGAGGATCCAATTTCCACTCGTGGGGATCCATAATTTGTCTGCTCAACACATCTGCTAAGGAGTTCTGTGCTCCTGGCAGAAACCTTGCCTGAAGATTTAGCTGCAAACTGAGAGCAGTCTCCCACAAAATCATTGCTTGTCTGCATAGAGGATATGAATGTGTCCCCCTTGCTTGTTGATGTACCACATGACAGTTGTGTTGTCTGTTTGAATCAACACCTGCCCTGGAAGAAGTAAATCCTTGAAAGCTATCAATGCAAATTGGACTGCTAACATCTCCTTCAAGTTGATATGTAAATGTTGAAGTCTGGCAGGCCACGTGTCTTGTACCCATTTTCCATTTAGATGAGCTCCCCAAGCTTTGTCTGAGGCATCTGTCGTTAGAATCTGACTCGCCTCTGGTCGGGTCACAGAGAGTCCCTTGTTTAGGTGACATTCCTGAGCCCACCACAAAAATTCCTTTTGAATGCAAGGTATTATCTGAATGACAGTGTCCATATCTTGGCAGTGTTGCATCCATACATTTTTGAGATACCATTGTAGCTTCCTCATATGCAGTTTGGCATTGGGAAGTACCAGAATACAAGATGCCATGAACCCCAAGGCTTGAAGGACTGTCCTTGCAGTCAGCCTGGACTGACGAGACAATTGATGGAAATAAAGAGAAAGATTCTTTTGTTTGTCCGGGGTCAAAAAGGCCATCTGGGATGCTGTATTCAGTCTCACACCCAGAAAGCACATGTCCTGAGAGGGTACTAGACTGGACTTTATTTCGTTCACAGAATACCCTAGGCATCTTAACACTGCCATCACATACTGTAAATGATGAAGAAGTTCGTCCTTTCCTTGAGCCAGAATCAGGCAATCGTCCAAATAAGGATAGATTTGTATTCCTCTTAGCCTGAAGAAAGCTACCACTGGAGCCAGAACCTTCGTGAACACTCTGGGCGCAGTAGATAAGCCAAAGGGCAATGCAGATAACTGATAATGAAAAGTCCCAGCCCGAAAGCAGATACTTCCTGCAACTGGGCCTGATAGGAACATGAAGGTAAGCCTCCTTGAGATCCAGAGTCACCATCCAGTGATCTTTGCCCAGCAGAGGTAAAAGCTGCTGTAACGTCAACATTTTGAACTTGGGAATGTCCAGATATGTGTTGAGGATAGATAAGTCCAAAATGGGTCTCCACGTGTCCCCTTTCTTTGGTACTAGAAACAGGCGAGAATAAAATCCTAGGCCCACTTCTGGCAGAGGGACCGGTTGTATAGCTCCTATTTGAAGTAGAAGAGAAATTTGGTTGTGAGCCTCTAGTCTTTGCTGAGGAGGAACGTCTGGCATGCCTTTGAAAGGAGGCAAGGTATGGAAATAAAACTTGTAACCTCGGTGTATGATATCCAGTACCCATTTGTCTTGGGTAATTAAAATCCAATTTTCCTTGAAAAGTGCCAACCTTCCTCCCAAAGGTGCTGCCAGGCAAGAGGGATCTGGCAGCTGAAAAGTAGGTCATTGGGCCTGTTTACGAAAGGACTGGCCCCTACCCTCACTCGAAGATTGTGCAGGTGAACTCCCTGTTCTAGGTCTGAAGGAACTCTGAGCTCTGCCCCTACCACGTCTAGATCTACCCCTAGACTGAGAATCATAAGAAGGATCGTCCACCCCTTAGCAGGCCAATTCCTACTAAACTTTGGAGGCTGAACTTGCAAAAAATCCTTAACAGTCTGCATAGACTTAGCCTTGTCCTCCATTTTCTTCAAGACTGATTCCACAGGTGGACCAAACAACACTTCAGACTGCAAAGGAGCATCCAAAATCCTTGTTTTAACATGGTCAGAAAAATTCTGATCCTTCAGCCAGGCGTGCCTGCGAAGAACTGAACCAGTGGCAGCCACCCTAGACGAGGCCTGCACAGCATCAAAACCACATTGTAAAGAATGCTTACCAACCTGCTCAGAGACATGCACCAAATCTTGTAATTCTTTACACTCAATGCCTTCTGCCAGAGCATCCACCTTAGATTTCAATTGAGAAAGAAGAAAGTTTTGATATTTCAACATATGAAACTGGCAATTCAAAGCCCTCATTGCTAAGGTAGAAGAAGTATAGACCTTCTTTCCCCATCTATCCAAAGCTCTGGCCTCTTTATCTAGAGGAACCGGATCTTTTACAACAGAGGCCTTGACACCCTTGGGTCCCTGACTAATAGTTTCTGGGTCTGCCCTAGGACTCTTATAAAGATATTTATGAGCCTCAGGCACCCTGTAATACCTATCTGGTTTAACAGGCGCAGGAGGCAGAGAATCAGGATTAGCGAAGCCTCTGAAAACACATCCTGCACAACATCCAGAACAGGTGGTATAGCTAAGGGCCTATGTTGAGGTAAAAGCAAAAATTCCCTAAGCCTTTTCCGAGAATCAGAGAAGTCTTGACCTTCCCACTTAAAATGCTCCCTCATAGAGTGAAGTGTCCCTGAAAAAGAAAAATCCTCTGGAGGAGAAGCAGAAGGAGTGGAATCTTCTGCATCAGAATCAGAATAAGGAGAGTACTCCTGCAAGTCTTCAGCCGAAGACTCTGAAACATCTGAAGCCTGTTCAAAACTTCCCAACTCTGGCTCCACCCTAGGCCTCTTATCAGGAGGGGGAAAAGAACCTCTAATCAGAGTAATCAAATCTTCTGCCATTTTAAGCATGTGCTTCTTAGGCACAGACCCTGCTGAACTAGGAGTGACACCAACAGAAGCTAAACCTGGCCTGCCCTCGGAGAAGCCTTGGAAACAGAAGGAGAGGGCCTAACCACCCTGGGAAGGGAGGGGAGTACAGTAACCTGAGAAGCCCCTTCAGCCTGTCCTGCCTCAAGAGAGGCCACATCCTGCAAAATTAAAGTCTCCCCTGAGACTCTAAAGAAGTCTCCGTCGGACCCACGGTTCCACTGAAGCCTCTAAAGAACCGGCGTCCGGGCGGACGACTCATCTTGCCTAGGTTTAACTGTTTTGTCTTTGCGCTTCTTCGTGGATACGGCGCCGGAGAATCCGACGGCATATTATAATTGCACCGCTTACGAAGACCAGCCTAGCACAATCTAACCTTAAGCAATAGTGCACTTATTGAACCTAGCACAAAGCGACACCCGACTACGTCGTGCTCAGGCCCCAAACAAGGAATGCACAAAGAATGATAATCCCTATGCGGTATCTGTTTCCCACAAGAAATACAATTATTCACTTTTTCTGACATCCGGTACTACACTGAGGCAAGAAAAACCAAAATAATCCCCAACGGGGTACTTAGCCAACTTGGATTCGGTCTGAAACTCCGAACTCGAAAAATTTCAGAACGCCGAACGGCACTTGCAACGCTGCTTCTGCATCGGACCATGCGGCAAAAAAGACTGAGGATATGACGTCGGTCATGCGCTTTTGTACCCTGACGTCCTGATGTCAGTTTTAAGCGCCTTGACCGACGTCAGCCTAATACTTTGGTATTCGGGCCGACCGAGGACAGCGGACTACCCATATGTAAGGACTGCAGCAATGTGAGATGAAGAACATCTATCCAACTGTATTATTTTTATATCTCTGTGGTTGAAACTCTGCTGTACACTGTATTCAGTATTCTCCTGTTTTCTGTTCCATTATTTACCATTAAATATTGTAATACCTTTCATTGTGGTCGGTCCTTTAGAGGATACTCTTAACATATTGAGAGTACTTATGCTTGTTTTAGTGACATTGTGGCCACTACTGAATGCCTTGCTGCTTTGGTCAACCCTACCCATTTGTATTAGCATTCATTTTACACAGTATAATAGGGTACCCATTGTGATTACCTCAAAGTCTGGGCAGAAATGGGCACGGTTAGTAAATTTGTGCCAGCGTTTCCCAGATGTGTACATGTGCGTGTGAAACTCTAATATTCAAGTGTGTGCACATCACCTACAGGGAAGCAGGGATACAGAGCTTCAAGGTGGTCAATGTGGAGTTTTGTGTGGGCCTGTAGAGAGAAAGAGTCATGCCCCAGGTATGGAGTGTGTTCCCTGTATGCTCGTAATGGAAACTGTGCTTAGTGCAGGGAGCTTCATCTGAAAATACTGTGTGAATCCATCTTTGCTTTTAGTGACCATCCCTCACCCGAATCAGTGGTAAGGATGGAGTCTCCTTTATTGCTGGCCCAGAGTAGGGACCCATCATATATCGGTGGTAGCTGGGTGGGTCATTAATTGAACTTCAGTCGCTGTGGGCAGTTAACACTGAAGGTGTGTGTACTCTCAGCAACCACAAGATAAACACACAGAGTTTCATTTTCACAACAGTTTTATGTCTGTTAGTTTAGTTTAGTCAGGAAAAGCAGGCAAGGATGTCAGCAAAGGATTATAGCAAGATGACAAAGAACCAGCTGGCCAAGGTGTGCAAAGCCAAAAGGACTGGTGCATGCCAGCCCCTTCGTCACAGCTGCAGCATGGACCAGCAACCCAGACGACAACCAGGCTGGTGATGGGGACACATATAGTCTTCATTAACAGGACAGTTCACCTTTTCCTCAGAGAACTTTCTGTCTGATGCTAAACAGATTTAAACTGGAGACAAAACATTTGGAAGTAGAATCAACAGAAGACTGCAGCATTTGGAGGTCGAAGAGAGAATGCGGTGTTTGCAGGTCGAAAAGAGACTATGGCATTCAGAGGCCGAAGAAAATGAGAAACAGTGCCAACAACTGAGGGAGATCCTGACTCTTCACCATGATAGGGACGGTGGAAAAGGAAGCAAGCAGGTAAGTGTGTTTGTGGATATCCTTGTGGATGTCCTGATAGGGAATGATTATGATAATACAGAAACTTGTGTGAATGCAGTTAAACTCACTCAGGCTTGCAAACAGGCATGTGGGTCAGGTAGCCTGGGGGAGACACAGTTAGACCCCCTCACCTGAAGCTGGGACAGCTAAGAATGCTATTTCATTGAGTGAGCTAACCTGTAGCAGTGAGCGTGAAAGTGAACCACAGATGCTGGTAGGTACTGATGTTCCCATGGACAAGGTGACTGCAAGGGCAGAGGTGAGTGGTAGTACCAAGGCTGACAGTGAGGCACTGATGTCAGAAGAGACTGGGCTTCAGCTGGAAAGGGAGCCAAGAAGGGTCACAAAGGATGAATAGAGACAGGCTCAGCTTTTTGACCCTACATTATGAGGCTTGAGGGAGGTAGCCAAGTAGGCACCTGATTATCAAGGACAAGTGGAGACTGTATACTGGAAAAAAAAAGGTTACTGTACAGAGAGTGGACACCTGAGGGAGGGCTAGAGGGTGAGGTAATACAGCAGTTGGTAATGCCCAAAGCCCACCATCTGGCACTTCTAGCCATAGTCCATGACATTCTTTTTGCAGGTCATATGGGTATAAAGTGCACCAAGAGACGTATTGTGCAAAACTTTTATTGGCCTGCAATTGCAAGGTATGTAACAGGGTACTGCAGTACCTGTGAGCAGTGCCAAAAAGTATGTAAGGCAAGAGATAAGGTCAAGGATTCTTTGATGCCTTTGCCTGTGATTGAGGAGCCATTTCAGAGGGTAGCTACGGACACTGTGGGGCCTCTGGGTATTCCCAAGTTCCAAAAAGAAGTATATCCTGGTGGTAGCAGATTATGCTACTAGATAACCTGTGGTGATGGCTCTATCCTCTACCAAAGCAGAAAATGTGGCAAATGCTTTGTCAGATTTTCAGCAGGGTAGGTTTCCCAAGAGAAATACTGACTGACAGAGGTGCCAATTTCATGTCAGATCTGCTGGCTTGTCTGTGGAAGCGCTATGGGGTGAAGCACCTAAAATCCACCCCTACCACCACCAGACTAATGGTCTTGTGGAGAGGTTAAACGCTACACTAAAGACCATGCTAAAGGCATTTGATGACCAGTTTGAAAGAGAGTGGGGCAAATATTTGCCTCAACTGCTGTTTGCATACAGAGAGGTACCCAAGGAATCCACAGGTTTTTCACCCTTTGAGTTGCTGTTTGGACACAGGGTGAGGGGGGCCTTTAGAACTGCTTCATGATGGAAGGGTGAGTGGGAATCTCACAAAGAGTCTGTTTTGGCATATACCCTAAACCTCATGACAAGGCTTAGGGAGCTCACGGGCTTGGCCCAAGACAACCTGGCAGGAGCCCAACAGCGGAAAAAGGTCTGGTATGACAGGAATGCTCGAGCCTAAGAGTATGCTGTTGGTCAGCAGGTTATAGTGCTCATTCCTGTCAAACAGAATAAGCTACAGGCAGCTTGGGAGAGACTCTCTGAAGTGAGTAAGGAAGGTCAATAATGTTAATTACATGACAAACTTGCTAGGCAGGGTACAAATTGCATCATGTTAACATGATGAAGCCTTACCATGATAGGGAGTATGCGCAGTGGATGGCAGGAGGAATCTGAGGGGGATCTGGCGAAAACAGATCTGACAAAGAAAACAAGTCAGATAGGGTAGTGTGGACTCCAGCCTGCGAGCAGGCATTCTAAAAGCTTAAAGGGGCTTTGGGAAGACCCCATATATTAGCCAGTCCAGGTTACAGCAAAGTATTTGTTGTGCAGATGGATGCTTCGAAACATGGGGCTTGGACTGTGCTCAGCCAGGTTTCCTCAGAGGGAGAAGAGCACCCAATTGTATATCTTAGCCATAGATTCCAACTCAAGGAGGAATGTTACGCAGCTATAGAAAAAGAATGTCTAGCCGTAGTACGAGGACTGCAAAGACTATATGCCAGCATAGCTAGAATTGTATGGTATTTGAATATCAAACTGATTTGTACAGCTATTTGAGTTAAAATATATTTGTAAAGTTACTTGTGTTAAAAATGCATCAACAGTAGGTCCTGCTGGACAGAAATAATGTATGCATGTATATTGGACTGGATTGTTGTAACTGATCAAATGTGTATGTTTATCAGAGAACCCTGGAAGGGTGGAAGTTTGAAAGCATGTTATAACTTTCAGATACTGCCACAGATCTTAGCAAGCAGGATATATTTATTTTATTTTAAATTTCTTAACTGGGGGTGTCTGACCGAGCCGAAAAGGCCCTTTTTCAGCAGAGACCCGGGGAGAAAAGCTCCACAAAGAAAAATTACAGACACATTTAGTTATTTAGACATGATCAGTATACACACAAATTACAATAGACATGTTTTTACAGTGGTATGCGGCGCATAAACAGTTACAGTGGAGAGAACAAACAAAAAAAATATTAATTTTAAAAATAAAGGTAATTAATAGATATGTGGTGTACAGCTGAAATTTGGAACATAGGTAGAATACATATATAGTACACAGGTACAGTACATACATTGTAGATTAGCCAGTGTTTGTGAGTAAGATTGAAAACTATTATCAAATGCTCTAGATTTAGTATGTATATGTTATCCGCTTTCACTAGCCTGGGGGGCAATCATGGCTCTGCCTACTTTGCTTGAGATTTTGCCTGATGAGGTCTTCAAAGGAGGCTTTGGATGATGTGTTTTGAATGCTAGTAGGGACAGAGTTCCATTTTTTAGCCACTGAACTACTATATAGTGCATCTCCAAAGCTATTGTAGCTGTTGGTGACTTCTAGTAGTAGTTTGCTTGATGATCCAAGAGACCTTTTGGCTGAGTGGTGTACTAGGTTTTTGAGGGCAGGACACTTATTGGGGAGGTAATAGATAGAATGACAGAGGCACAGCTGATTGTAGGTTAGGAGGTTGGGCAGTTCAAGCCAGTGGAGCTGTCTCAAAGCAGTACAGTGATGAGTTCTATATGAGCAATTTGCAGCAAAGCGGGCAATTCTGTTATAGCAGGCTTCCATTTTGCTTAGTTCAGTTTTGTTGAGATTAGTCAGAATGGGAGATGCATAGAGTAGGGTGGATAGAAGTTGGGCGCAAGCAATGGCTGATCTTGTGTTGTTGGTAAGAAATGGTTTGATACGGTAGAGTGACCCCAGTTTGGCATGTACTATTTTAATAGTTAGGTTGAGATGACTATCAAATTTTAGGTGGGAGTCTATGGTTATTCCCAGTAGCTTAGCCTGTGCCACTGGAGCAATTGGAGTAGCATTTGTGGAATAGATAGTGAATTGACTGTTAGTGTTTTTGTTAGAACTGGTTATAATCATAAGCTGAGTTTTCTTTGGATTGAAGATAAGTTAGGCTTTGGTAAGGTAGTTTTCAACGTCAAAGAATGCTAGTTGAGTTGTTTGCAGGAGGGTGGGAATGTTTTGTGCAGCACAGACTAAGGTGGTGTCATCTGCATACTGAATTATAGATGCATGCTGTGTGGAGGTATGGAGGTCATTTGTGAAGACTGTGAATAGTAGTGGTCCTAAGATAGAACCATGTGGGACTCCTATAGTTATGGGCAGATGAGGAGAGAGAGAATTTTCCCATTTCACAGCTTGGTACCTCTCAGTTAAGTAGCTTTGGAGCCAAGTAAGAGTGGAATTTGATAGATGATATTGGTTTAGTTTGTTTAGCAGGATTTGTGACATATCCAAAAAAAAGAGTTGACGCTTGTAGGCCTACATTTTTGAGACGGTTTACTGTGTCTGTGAAGCAGAGGAGGGCTGTAGTGGTACTATGGGCAGGTGTGAAACCATGCTGAGTAGGTGACAGAATGTTGCTGTCTAGGAGATAGTTTAGCATCTGGCTATGGATGCATTTTTCTAGGATTTTGGCCAGGGGGGAGAGTAAAGCAATGGGTCTGTAGTTATTAAGTTCAGTGGAGGTCCAGCCTTTATGTATGGGTGCAACGTAGGATATTTTCCAGAGTTTGGGCACATAGTTTTCAACAAGTGATCTGTTTATGAGAGTGGAGACTGGGATAGCAACAGCATCTACTGTGAGTTTCAAGAAATAGCTGGGGAGTAGGTCGGCTGCTGTTGATGAGGTTTTTAGTTTGGAGAGCATGCTTTTGATTGCAGTGGTGGAAACTGTTTTGAGGGTAAAGCTTGTAATAGTGTTATTTGTGTTGGGGGGATAGTGAGGAAGGAACTGTCCTGTGATACTAAGGATAGAAATGAGTTCACAAAGTGGGAGCTGAACTGTGTTTCGATGGGAACTTTAGTGTCAAGGGTGGTTGGTTTTGGGGGTAGCCTTTTGGGTGGATTTTAGTAGCTGGTTTACATTTTTCCAAAATGTTTACTGGTTATATATCTCACACAATATATATCTCACACAACCTCACAGAAAAAGAGACACATAATCTGGCTTTTGCTGTGTTAAGACATTCAGCACACATGGGCATGACCTGCTTTAGTAAGTAGTGAGGGAACATTCATTCTTTATTTAGTCAAGGACATTTAGTTGAAAATAGCTTAGTATTCTTTTCTTTATCTGTGAGAAACTATCCAACTGTATTATTTTATCTTTGTGGTTGAAACACTTTTGTTTATTGTATTCGATATTCTCCTGTCTTCTGTTTTATTAATTATATTTAAATATTTTAATACCTTGCATTGTGGCTAGTCATTTAGAGACTACGTTTAACATCTTGAGAGTACTTGTGCTTGTTTTAGTGGCACTGTAGCTGCTCCTGAAAGCCTCATACACTACTATTTGTATTAGTATTATTTTACACAATACAATTGGGTACCCTTTGTAACAGCCTTAGGGTAGCTGAATGATGTTCATCTGATTACCTCAGAGTCTGGGCAGAAAGAAGAACAGCTAGTAAATCTGTGCCAACTTTTCCCAGGTGGGTAAGTGTGTGTGTCAGCTATTGGGAACAGGGACAAGAGCTCCAAGGTGGTCAGTGTGGTGTTTTGTGTGGGCTTGGAGAGAGAGAGAGAGTCCAGCTCCAGGTCTGGAACGTGCTCCCTGTATGCTCTTAAGGCAAATTTGCTTGGTGCAGGAAGCTGTATCTGAAAATACTGTGTGACTCCATCTTAGCTCTTAGTGACTGTCCCTCAACAGAGTCAGTGGTGAGGATGGAGTCTCCTTGATTGCTGGTCCGGAGTAGAGAACAGTCACAGAGCTTTTGGACTCTTGACTAGCCCAAGGATTCCCATCTTGGAATGGGCTGACTGGGTGCAGGTGGAGTCACTAGCCTTTCAGCTCCAGTGGTAGTGCTAGAGGTGGGGAATAAAAAGCATACCAATAAACACATCCTTTGCAATGATTTTCAACAGCTTGGATTCTCTCAAAAATCTGTTCAGTTACAAATTTAATTTACTGACATACAGAACAAGTAGTCAAAAGCATCTTCACTGCCTTCGAAACAATCATTTGAAACTGTAAACTGTCCAATTTTAATGAGAAAGTTACAGCAATTAGTAAACTGTCTCAACAGCTATCTTACAAACAGGACATATATCATTCAAAACACAACTGCCTACTCTGACATTAGTATGTTTACTACAAGAGTGTTGCAGGGTTCAGTTACTCTTCCTCTTCATGTTGGGGTCTGGCATAATGGTTAAGGTGTTTAACTCACAAATGCAAGGTACAGGGTTTTAAGTTTCACTTTTGAAAGAGAAATTGGTCAGACTTAAAATGCTCCACAAGGGCAGTTAGCCTAGTATTTATTTATGAACATGTGCTACTTTCCACTCTAAATGCATCAGTACTAATTTCAAGTTGCTGGGTACTCTTTGCTGGTGGAGCAACTGCAACTCATGTTGAAATTAATATATGAAGGTGATATAGTACTGAAACCACAAGTGAGTAAGAAACTGTTACTCTAAATTGCAACTCATGTTGAAATTAACATATGATGATGTCGTACTGAAGCCACAAGTGAATAAGAAATTGTCTGCATCCCTAAGGGGATAATGGTTAAGGTCTTCTTCACTTCAAAGACACAAGGTAGAGCATTTGATTATATCATCAGGTTACTGGCTAGGCTTAAAATGGCCCTTCAGGGTAGATTGCCTAGTACTACCTATCAACGTATTCGGGTTAGGAGATGGTATAATGTTTATGGTATTTACCTCACAGACAAGAACAGGGTTTAGAATTGTTCACAAGGGCAGCTAGTCTAGTTCTTGCCTATGAACATCAGATTCTTCTCCCAATACTCCAACACCCTACACAAAAGAGATAATTCATAGGGTATGGAAAAAAGAAGAAAGTTAACCAAGACTACAGATGATTTCACAAATGTTTGCAACTAGTTAATTAAGAATAAATTCACCTTTAATATTACTAAAACTTTAAACATGCCATCTGGTTCTCAAAAAAATAGAATAAAACATGAGAAGACAAGTGGGCCTATCTTTAATCGTTGAATGAAAGTTTCATTGAATGGCTTAACACTGAACCCTATTCATCGAATGCTCATTTCCAGGAATGCTGAGACAGGGAAAGTAACTACTTGGTCAACATTTCCCTGTCTCTCACACTCCAGTATCTCAAAGCCCTTGCCCTCACTGTAGTGTGATCTTGGCATATATAGTTAGCAAAGGTGTGGGGGAAAATCTCCCCACCTAGGTGGAGTTTGAAGTACTGCAGTGTAGGAGACGGGGAACTGTTAGCCAAGTAGTTACTTTCCCCGTCTCACACCTTCGGTGAAATGACATTCGATTAATAAATGTTCAATGAATAGGGTTTGATGTTTCGCCGTTCAGTGAAAGTTTCCTTCGATGGTAACATAGTCCCAATACAAGTAATAGACTTAAGCAACTATATTACACAAGTTTAGTTCTACAAATTCTTAGGTTTGCTGCTACACCCAGCTCTCTGTTTTAAAGTACATGCAGAATTTATTACAAAGTCAATCAACTCAATGCCTGCTATACTATTTCAATATGTGACATATGCCCAACCTTTAATTTCCAAAAAATTAAGTAAAAACACAAATATGATACAGACCTCTATCAATAAATTATTTAACTTTATCTACATGACATCAAATATTGCACTTTACTGTAAAAAAATGTACAGTAGTTAATAACTGCAAGTGCCACTGAATGTTTTTAACCAACAGAATGAAAATAAAACCCTCACTGTACAACCTTGAGGAATATAACATTAACGCAAGTCACCTTCCAAAGACCAGCTTCTCGGAATGCAGTTGGAGAAAAATATTTCAAGAAAGTAGTACTTGGTAACTGGAATCACTTACCATTATACCAGTTTTATCATGGTTTTCTTAACATGTACTAAAAAAAACTCAATATCTGCCTAACTTTGGCAATGTTAGTGGTGCTATAATTATGTTAAATATATATACCTTTACTCTCTAGCTTCTACTTAACTGCAAGTAATGACAATTATGTAACAAAACTGCCTACCTAAAAAGTTTTAGAACTGCTGTGACAAAACCAAACAAGTTGTATAACTTACAATACAATGAACTGTACAACTGAATTTGCAATGTAGTCTGTTGCATGAGCTTAAAATGAAAACATGAGTTGAATGTACTATCAATATTTTTTGCATGTTAATTCATAACTTTTTACTTTATTTTCACTTGTGACTAAGAAATGTTCATTGTTTTTAACTCAGAAATTTTTGTATATGCATTATGACTGGGAAGTGGCTGGAAATTACATTTGGGCTAGGCCTCTTACCTGGTTTACAAGTACATAAACAAAATGTTTTCATTATGATTGACATTTTTCCCATAATGAAGAGGTAAAACCCATTTTGTCTGTTCCTCAAAAAAACACATGACAAGCATAGCTAACCAGATAAATTATGCATTTTGACTGGCACTCAGCTTCATCTTTAAAAAGTACTTATTTTTGAGAAAACGAACAGATTAGCTGTCTTAATGTACCTAAACATACAAAACCCGTGACGTGTATGTTCTCTTACTATTTAAAGCAATCCCCACTGCTGTCATTTGTATTAATACATTATTTCAAATTACTGTTACTTCTGGAAGCAAATTGTGGGCGAACTGCTGCTATTCTAGTCAAATTATTCTCTGACAGCAGGATATCCCAGTTTACAGAACTTGTTTTGAACCTCTCTGAAAGCTGAATGAATATTGTTAATAAAGCTGACAGTATTATTACAGTTTTCTTTTTCTTTTGTGATGACTAATTAAATTCATACCGTTCTACTGTCCACAGAAATATGCAGAGGATTAAAGCAATCAGTTGGTAACCAGCTTCACTCAGCAGTCCCAGGTTTGAGTCCTTCAGTCTCTATTTGCCTACCGTGCAACTCCGGGCAAGCCATTTAACCACACAGTGCTCCTGGGCTTCCACTGAAAAAAGGCCTTGATCAACCAATGTAACAAAATATACCACTTCTGCTACAGCCACTTCATTCTGCACTCTAAGTAATGGGATCATGCCAACTGAATGGGATCATGTTAATTGTGCTCCAAATGACCACGTGGAAAGGAAACAGTTTCCCCTCAATGGTCATCTCTTTTTTCCTCTCTCTACACTATGTGGTATAATGGGCTATCTTAAGAAACAGAGGTCTATGGGATATTTGAGATAACATATGGCATTGAAAAACATGTCCAGAAGTGACAGATCCTTTT